>NC_056745.1:410333225-410633225 GCF_019279795.1 Protopterus annectens
TTAAAAGTGGTTATACAGTATCAAAACATAAAAAGGTGTGTGCATATGTAATACCACCTTCTGAAATTGTTTCATTTGAGGATTCATAGGAAGGCAAGCAGAGATGGCAGAAAGATAAATCTTGATGGATGAGTAAGAAAGGCTAGAGGATAGTAAGCTACACAAGGAGTTTGGGCATTAAAAGAATCTTTGTTCTTAGAATGGTGCCAACAAGAAAATGTTTCCCACTTAGCCATATATGATATGATAGTAATTGGTTTCTTAGCGTCCTTTAATACCTGTTGCATATCCTCAGAGAAGAGATGCGTAAAGGGTATCAAACTCCTATCATCTAAGCATTAAGCTAAAGAAGTTGAAGGCTAGGGTGAGTCAAAGCACCCCTGTCCTTTGTGAGTAAATCCATCCTGTAAGGATGCCTTTGGGCATTTCCAAAAGGAGGAGGAACCACTGTGCCTGGGACAAAAGGCATCTTTAGAGAGTCCTTCTGAATCTTTAGAAAGGAGCCTGGTTAGAGGAAAGGGGGGAGCATACAGGACCATTCTTCTCCATTGGGACCACTGCCCTGGTTTTGCAGTCCAAAGGCACTGCCATATTATTTTAGTATGGTAGCATTGTATTCCATACAACATTCAAAAGGTATGTTAAAATGTCTTATTACATACATACGGCCTGAAATTGCAGGTCCTGAATGTCTTTTGGGGGGGCAGCAAATTCTGAGACTTCCTATTGCACCATTTTTTTGTATGTTTTTATTTTCTTTTTGCATCCCCTTCTCATGCAAGTTTTGCCACTTCACTACTGTTAATTCTATGTGGTAAGTCTGAGATTGCTGTGTTCAAGGTACAGTGAGCACTTCGATGTACTGCAGCTCAGACTTAATGTATTTTCACCCACATTCGCAACGGTAGTTCCATAGTTCGAGAGTCACAATTATGGTCCTTGACATCGCAGCAGGTACTCCATATTAGCCATTACATCACAGCAGTGTCCAGCATGTTCAGCCCTTTACCATCTGCAGTCACAGCTTTGCAAGAGCAGAACTATTTAATCAGAAAAGTAACCTCATAGGGGAATATGTCCACAAAATCTGGAGTTCCTCAACTTGCTTCTTGTACCTTCCATCTGTCAAAGTTCACCTGTGAAAGGGTAGCACTTCATCAGCGAATATCCTGAGCAATGGCCTGCCCCCCCCCCTCCTGTGTCATTAAATAGTTTGCCAGAACCTCTTGGAGATCATCCAAAGTCATTCTTAATGACCTCACCAAGCTCCTTGATCCTCACCGTAGCAACTTATAAAACGTCTGCCTTCCTTGGCTCATCAGTACTGCTTAGTGAAATCTGGAGACTCCCCTACTACCATTGCATGGAATGCCTGTTTATTGAAATTCCCTTACCACTATTGCCTACCATTAGGTCCTGGATTGGCCACCACCATCAAACACAAACCACTTTTTAGCCAGTACTCCTCACTGTTTTCAAAACTGAGGTCTTGAACATGGCCCATTTGACTTCTACATCTGTGACATCCCCACATATGGGAGTAGCTCTTTTAAAGGAGGGAGTTGAATATATCTTGCATAGAACTATTGGTTAGGCACTCCCAGGACTGTTTAAATACTGCTTCAGCCATCTGACCAGTTGATAGCATTTCTGGTGGCCTGAGTGTCTAGAACGTGCATTATTGGGTCTTACAACATGACTGCAGAGTTGATTATCAGCTGTTGTATTAAGATGTTAACTTATGAGCATCTGTGTTGCAACAAACCGTTTATTCTTGGCAGTCTATTACTGACACAAAAATCTAAAGCAATTTTGCACTCAAGTTCACATCAAGTAACGTGTTACTCTCCATGTATCTTCATCGTTCCAATGTGGGCATTGTAGCTTCTTACAGAATAATGCCATCACCTTCGAGAACGTTGAATTCTCTGAATAGCTTTGTGTCATTCTGCATTTGGCAATTTTTTGGACTACTAGAGAAGAGAACGATATATAACATACTAGTGTATTAATGTGTGTAATTGACTGCACTGATGAAGGTAGTATTGAAGTTTTTTTTTCCCTTTTTACTGTGATTGTTGGGCAGCACAGTTTTACAGCAGATAGCATTGTCACCTCACAGCAAGAGGTTACCTGGTACGATCCTTGGCTAAGGTACCTTCTGTGTGGAGACTGAATGTCCTCCCTTTGTTCGTGTGGATTTCCTCTGGGTGCTGCAGTTTCCTCCCACATTCCAAAGACAAGCAGCAGATGGATTGGGCACTCTAAATTGGCCGTGTCTGTGTCTGTGTCTGTGTCTGTGTCTGTGTCTGTGTCTGTGTGTGTGTGTGTGTGTGTGTGTGTGTGTGTGTTTGCACACAAGCGAGAGTGTGTGTTATGGAAGAACAACTGCTTCAGGGCTAGCCACCCAGTGTTGTCGACCTTGGCTCTAGATGATGGTCACTGTTGAAGTGACACTCCGACCCCATATGCTGAAATGTGAAAAAGAGGTTGTGTATGGGTGGAGGGATGGATGCTCCTCTGAGTACTAACTGCACTTGAATCAAAAGCATTTTAATGCTGCATTTGTAAATGATGCTGTAGAAGCATTTTCTTCTATGGTTAATTTCAAAAGTGAAAGATTGATAAATGATTTTTATAAAATAAAGATGCTAATTATAACTGAACTAGTATAGAATGGAATGCTTTGTATGCTCTTAAAAATAACAAAAATGTGTTGTATAGCCAAGCGGATGAAAAATATGAGCAACATTTCAGGGAGTTTCTGCATATGAAAAAGTGATTAAAGAACAAAGTGGTAATTGTGTGCGGAATTAAAAAATGTTTCGTTTTATGATATTTTAATGTTTGCAGTGTTTGCAGCAAACGTATTATTGAAAACACTGTATTGACAATGTTCTACTGAATTTCTAACTTATTTTATAATTTAATTTTATGTAGTTTTGTTTTTCATAATAAGGAAAGTATGAGTGGGTAGATTGCTCATTTTCAGTGGAGGCCCAGGAAGAAAAGCTCCACCACAAATGAAATGCAGTTAGTAAAGTATACATAGAAACATGTATAATTTGCAAATACACAATATACAACTATGTTTTATTCTACAAAAGACACTTTGTCAAATAATGTATGCTGTGTTACTAGTCATTATTTTATGGAAAGTTAATAAAACTGCTTTCTTATATTAAAGATTTTGTTGGTTTACTTGACAGGTTAGCTGAGGCAGATTGGTCTGAAGGCATCTTCTTTCTTTATAACAGCATTAAACATGCTCATGGTACAAATGGTTTTATATATAAAGCATGTTGACAGAATTTTGTTTGACATTTTTTTTTAATTTTAATGATAGTGCATGCCCCCTTTGCCCTTAGTTTCACTAAGTTAGTCATAGGTCTTTTGAACAAAAATATGTTTATTATACAGAGTATTTTGAAAAGTGCATTATAAAATACTGTTGTACTGATGATTTGAGTATTTTACTAAGGAAGGCGCTCAAGGATTTTTAGTTTTTTGAAAGTTTTTTAATAAGTGGTGTTTTCAGTTTCCTAGTTTTGTCAGTCAACAACAAATCTAATTTTTAATGCCCTTCTATGTGTTGCAGTTAATAGTAAAGTAGGAACAAGATTATTTAAGAAGCCTAAATACTCATACCACACTTTTCAGCCATGTAACCTGGACCGAAACACCAAAGGCGAAGGTGTGTACATATTCATTAAGGATATCCACACCTCCAGGCTAGTTGCTCAGGAAAATGCATCCGAGGTAATCCAAGTGCAACTAACTCTGGGCAAAACTGCAATCCAAATTGTAGCTTGCTACAGATCCCCCAGGATTCCCACTCCTCTTTTCTTGATGTACTGGAAAATATTAGGGTTCAACCAAACATCCTAATAATGGATGACTTCAACTACCCCACCATTAACTGGGAAAACTACTCGTGTACTAACTCCTTAGCTCAGTGCTTTCTGGAACTCATAAGCTCCAATGCCCTGGATCAACTTATCCACACCCCCACCAGGGGCAACAATATCCTAGACCTAGTTATTACCAACATGAGTGACAGGTGTTCCGACACCTGAAGTCAACTCCTCGTTGGTCTGATCCGATCATAAGCTAATCACTTTTGATATCCACATCCCACCCCCACCCCCATTAAGGAAACCACGGTAAAAAATTTCTCCATAGCCAACTTCATGCTTCTTAAAACAGAAGTGGTAAACTTTATGACACCCATGCAGATGGACAGTACAGTTACAACTGCTGAATCCTACACAAATGCACTCTATAAGCACTTGCACGAGTGCATGGATCGTGCTATCCCAAACAGAACCAAGACGCTATCCTCCAAAAAAAGGAAGCCAATCTGGTGGTCCCCTGCCATAAATAAACTGTACAACAGAAGGAAGAAACTGTTGCAAAAGAGAGTAAAATCCCATGAGTGGGGGAGCTCCCTGGTCAGCCTCAGTAAGAAGCTAAGATCCATTATAAGATCCTCCAAAGCTAGCTATGAAAAAAAAAAACGCCACCAATTCCAAGGAAAACCACAAAGCATTCTATAGCTATGTCAAGAATCTCGATGGTAGCACCCAGATCTGCTCTGAGTTACAGCACAAAGGCACAAAAATTACAGAACCAACTGATATTGCCAACATCCTGGCAGATCGGTTCAGTGCTAACTTTACCCCCCCCCCTCACCCCCTAAAGGGCCCATATCTATACAGGAAGAATGCAGAGTCCCTGTAATCACAACTATGCAGGTAAAAGCTGCACTCTCTAAAGCCAAAAACACAGCATCCATGGGACTGGACAACATCCCAGGCTGCGTTTTACACGAACTTCAGAATGAACTGGCTCCCCACTTAAGCACCATGTTCAATAATAGCCTCACATCAGGCTTTGTGCACACTGAATGGCACACAGCAACAGTTATCCCACTCCACAAAGGGGGAGCCACCACTGATCCCGGGAACTATCGACCTGTTAGCCTGATGAACCTGGTCTGCAAGGCCATGGAACGTATCATCATAGAACTCATAAACAAAGACATTGGTAACCTCCAAACTCTGAATCCCACCCAGTTCAGGTTTGTGAAAGGCAGATCATGCCTCCTGAACCTGATCGACTTCTTTGAGGCAGTCACCAAAGCCGTAGATGAGGGTAAGGTGATTCACACAGCCTATCTTGACCACGCCAAGGCTTTCGACACCATCCCCCATTCTGGAATTATAGCTAAACTCACTAAACTAGGTATAAATCCCTACGTCACAAGATGGGTTGCCAACTGGCTCACTGACAGGACCCACACTGTAAAAGTTGCCGACTACAAATCTGACCTCAAAGCAGTGACAAGTGGAGTACCATAGGGTTCCTTCCTGGGACCTCTCCTGTTTGGTATCTAATTCTCTGAAGTACAGGCTATCACAGAAGGCCTCTGGCTAACGAAGTTCGCAGATGACTGCAAACTAGGAGCCATAGTCAAGTCCCCAAATGATGTGGACATCCTACAGAAGGGCCTTGCTGAGACAGATGCCTGGTGTCAGAGCCATGGCCTCAAGCTCAATGCCAAAAAGTGCAGTGTCATCCCCTTTGGTAAAAACTCTGTACCCATGAACTACCACATAGGCAGCAATCTACTTAACACCAAATGCGTGATAAGAGACCTTGGGACCCTGGTGACAGTAGCCTGTCATTTGATAGTCACATCGCCACAGTAGTCAGGAAGTTCTTCTACATGGCACACCTCATCATAAAAGGGTTCTCATCCAGGAAAAAAGAGGTCATTGTTCTCCTATACTCGACACTCACTAGACCCATTATAGAGTACAATACCCCTTTTGGAATGTACCTCACAAGACATCTGCAGCAGCTGGAAAGGCCACAGAAGTACCTCACAAACAGGATTACTGACCTCAAACAAATGCCCTACACTGACCGCCTCAAAAAACTCCAGCTTTAATCTGTAGCATATCGCCTGCTCCGAGGTGATCTCTGCCTAACATATAAAGCTATGTCAAACCCAGACCTGTTGGGCATGCTACACCTAAAGAAATCTCAATCCCTCCAAGCTACACGCTCTAGGACCTAAATCTTGTCACCACAATAAACGGGACATGCTGGAGGGATAGATTCCTGTCCCAGAGTCTTCCCATACTCTGGAACAGGCTACCCATCTATGTCAAGCAAAGTTCTTCATTAGCACTCAAGAAAAATCTTGATGAGTGGATGGGAAATAGGAAATACACCCCGGGGATCACTTCTGTGTCTCTGCTCGACAGTGGCACAGGAAAATAACTTTCTTGGGTGGCGTAAGCCAGGGAACCTTGTTGGCTAGGCTTACGTAGGCCCTTGGGCCAATAGCTTAGTACCTACCTATGAACCTATAAACGCACAGTTGATTATGTATGTGGCACAAGTCATTACTCGCCACACTTCTTAGCTTCCTTCCCTTAAGGAGAGATGTTTAGGAAACTCGGCATGTGTACAGATAGGCATAAATATCAGAAACCCAGAAAGTAATGCTTTGCAACAGAGGATATGTCTGTGATAATGTATACAAGGGATTTTAGAAAACTACTGCATTGTCTGAATACAACGTTGATTCATACTGTATGGTTAAAGTGGTAAAGAAATTTTGGAAGTTGCTACACAATAGCAAGTTGTTGAGAGCTATCTTGTGGTTCCAAATTAATATGTTAGATGGAAGAAGAAGCAAGAATTTAGCAGATAATACTTAAAGTTGTTACATATATATGCATCAGTAGCTAAAGTAACATCTTGACCAGTTATGCCTGGCACTACCCCGTTTGGCAGATGAGTATGTTGCTTTAGTGTAGTTAGCCATTTTCCTTTTATAAATGGAGTAAAAATGTTATGCGAAAGGGAGTTTTACATGTGACATGGCCTCAAGCTAAATACAAAAAGATTTATCATCATCCCCTTTGGGGAGAGAGATGTTCCCACAAATTATCACATTAATAACAACGTTCTAAGCACTCAGTCAGTCATGAGGGATTTGGGCACCCAGATTTATAGCAGCCTGACTTTTGACCACCATGTTGCTTCCATTGTATGGAAAGCTTTCTACATGCCCCACCTCATAAGTAAGGGTTATCTCATCCAGGGACAAGGAGGTCATAACATCCCTGTATTCTTCCCTTATAAGGCCCATTATTGAGTACAACTCCCCATTCGGCATGTACCTCTCAAAGCATGTGCAGCAGCTGGAGAGACCACAGAGGTTCCTCACCAGGACAATCCAGGGCCTCAAAAATTTACAATACACAGATAGGCTAAAAGCCCTTTCCCTCTACTCTGTTTCACACAGACTCCTCAGAGGTGACCTCTATTTGACATACAAGGTGATCTCGGACTGCGCCTTGATGTGACTGCTACATATCCGCAAGTCAAGCTCCACTCGAGCAACCCACACATGCGGCCTCAACCTGGTCTGTGACATCAGTAGGACTTGCTGGCGGGGCAGATTTGTGTCCCAGAGACTCCCCATCTATGGAATAGACTCCCTCTCCATGTTAAGTAGAGTACCTCTTTACCCCTTTTGAAGCGCAGTCTGATAACTGGATGGGAAATAGAAAATACATTCCTGGGATTCCACCTGTATTCCTGCTGGACAGGAGCATCGGGTGCTGATTTGTCTATGCATGGGCTAAACTCTCGGCTAGGCTTATAAGGGCCTCAGGGCCCAATAGCCTAGTAACTTCCTATGCAGTTTGTGTTATTTATGCCCTTAGACTACCTGGTAATCTATGTTATATTGGGGAATCAAAAAGAAGATTTAAGGGTAGATTGCATGAACATCTAAGGGATTGTATTGGTAAAGATTTTTCTGAGAGCCTTGAAGGTAGAAATGATCTATTTATTGCCTTGTTTTGTTTCAGGTTTCTATTAGCTGAGTAGGTGGCGGCTCAGTTCAGCAAAAACTGCTTTACAAAGAAAGTATTTGCATTTAAAATACAAGACTCAAACATTTTGGGTTAAACAAAGAAATAAGTTGAAACTATTTACTTAAGTGATTTTTATTTTTAAAAAGACAGTGAAATCCATGAAGCAGTGATCTGGTATCCCAAGTATCCCAAACTGCAGCCTCAGCAGTCTGGTGGACAAAGTAAAAGATTAGAAATAAGGATAACTGTGTCGAAAAGGATATATGGTAATAAATCAAAAGTCAGAAGTGAAAATGTACCAAAGAGAACAACAAGAAAAAAACTCCAACTTAGGCAACGCCAAAAAAGATAGAATTTATTGCAAACACTTCCTCATGCGATTTAAATAAGGATAACTGCTCAGAATGTCAGATCCTTACCACAGTTAACTTAGCAAAAATAAAGTCTTCTCTTCAGAGGAAAAAAGGCAGTCCAGTTAAAGGTATAAGCAGTTTTTTGTTTAATGATACATGAGCATTCTTCTCTGATTCCATATTGAGAATTAAAAAAAGGTTTTTGCTCCTGTAAGTTGTGTTAAGGTGGTAGTTTGTCACTTCAGACGTATTTATGAGCGAAACCTAACACTGTTAAAATGTAAAAATTATATAAGATTTTTTTAACTTTAGTGTAACATGGAGACATTAGGTACAGTCCCTTTCCATTACCTATACAAATGGTGGCTTAATTTTTCCACCAGTCGAACCATCTCTACCTAGGCAGACCTGGTACCTTCCCCTGGAGTGGTACTATTTAAACTGTTCGGTTGCCAATTTGGAATTAAACAAGAATGTTCATCCATCGTTGAACAAAAATATGCTTAAACCCTTAACTGGACTGTTTTGCCCCCTGGAAAGGGTGCTTTATTTATTTGTTGCGAAGTTTTGTTAGGTTAGCTGTGTTACAAATACGACATTATGAACAATTATCTTTATTCCTAATTTTATTTATTTTTCTGGTGTGTTAGTCATTGTGCAGTAAATCCAGAGGCTCCCTTGCTAACACTGCACGAAAGGCCCATTTCTTTAAAGTCCCTTACCGCTAATGACCACCAGTCAAGTCCTATAGCTCCATAACATTAGAAGCAACCTTTTGGCCATAGCTCCTCTCTGCCCCCTAAATTATTTAGGTCTTGTACATGGACCATCTGGACAGCACATATGTGACCTTCCCACATATATTGGAGTAGCTGTTTTGAAGATGGGAGTTAAACACATCCCGCATAGAAATATTGGTTAGGCATTCCAAGGACTGTCTGAACACTTCCTCAGTCAGCTGGCACCAAATGCTGATCAGTTGACAAATCAGCACTTCTGAAGGACTGAATGTCCAGAACCTACAAATTCTGGTTTTACAATATAACCACAGAGCTGATTATCAGCTGTTGGCTTAAGATGCAAATCTATGAGCTTCTTTGTCCCATTGTACTCTTTTATGGGCTATCCATGACTATCACAGAAGTCAAAAGCAATTCAGCATCTGCGTTCATATCAGGTGAGTTGTTCCCTTTAATCACTCATTTTCTGTTATACACATCTTTCCCCATGTTAGCATCTGAATCTCCCAGCATAACTACTGGATCAGTAACAAAATGCCACAACTTCTGCAAATGTAGAATACTGTGAATAGCTGACAAGTGCATATACACAACAGTGAGTGTTTTTTCCTTTTTGCACCTTACAGTTACAATGAGATATCCCTGGCATTTACCTCATTGCAATAAGATATCCCTGTCATTTACTGACTAAACTCTAACTGTACAGCACTTTGTGAGGGACTTAGGATTACCAACCCAACCACTACCTCTCTTGAGGATGAACTGGCTTGCTGGTGAACCCCACCTCCAGGCCTTGTTTCTGATGTGGATTCAAATATCCCTTTATTAGCCGGGGTTGTCTGGTCCTGTGACTGAGCTATCAAAGAAAATATTTTGGATCACTGTTTGTCTGACACCCTCCTATCACACCACTTTGCCAAAATCTGTGAATATCATAGCTCTAAGGATTATAAGGGGGACTAATCCCTCTACCATAAAAAGGTCACTAGCTCAGGAAGGATGCGCAGGATCTGAAGAAGGCAGTTCCCTCAAAGATTTTCCATGACTCTGAACTTCCAAGATGGCTGCACACTGACTAACAACTTAACTCTAGCTCTCCCAGTGTGAAAACAGAAACTCGAGAGAAGGTCAGTAGACTTTTGTATTTATGGGTAAATTTCAGTTACTGGCTAGTAGATGTACTGCCCGGATATCAGGAAAAAAGAAATACAGAGCACCAAAAATCGTCTACAAAAAGTGAGGAAGAAACACTGACTGGGAAAAGTTCTGCAGCTGTTCAGCAAAAAGCAATGGAAACTGCAGACATGACTTCCAGTAACCTACAAGAAGATATAAGAGAGCTGGACACAGACCTGTCTAAAATAAACAAAACACTGATGGAGTATATCAACACAAGCAACAAAAGGCTGGAAAAATGGAAGAAGCTTTAGACAGATATTCAGATGAAGTGATTAAACTGTAAAAAATCAGATGCTGAAATGAAGAAAAGGCTGGTTGAATATGAGACTGCTCAGAAGGAGATGTTTCAAAAAATAATAGAATTAGAGGACATAGTACATAGGGAAGACCTGAGATTTTCAGCTATACAGGAGAACCTGGAAGGAACAGACTGCATTCATTTTATGAAAGCACAAACAACTGGGCTGGTACTCCACAGCAGGAGTTGTTAGTTGAAGGGGCTCATTGTGTGTATGCTCCAAGCCTGGCTTTGAAATAGGTGCTACTGTTTTTTCTCCCTTCTCTCTCTCGTCTTGTTCAGTTTTAAAAAATATAGACACTGCAATGTAAAAAAAAAAAAAAAAAAAAAAAAAAAAAAGAGCATGACAAAAGAGAAATTAAGATGCTTTTTCTCATTCTTGCATGGATGAATGACTGGATTGATGACCTTAGATTGATTTAGTAATGAGTTTTATGAGAAAGCACATAATTGAAAAGAATATTGATTATTATGAGGCTTTTTTTCTAGCAAATGAATGTATGCTTAGTAGCAGTTCTGTATCTAGCCCTCATGTCTCCATGCATAAAGAGAAATTGGCTAGGAGATGATGTTCTTTGAAAGCATTCGGGGTTATCCTAGCTGGGAGGGCTATAAAGATGAGACAAAACCAATTAGCACTTAGAAGTACAAGCTGCACCATGCATCTTCACATAGATAAGCTTTCTTTTAGGTTAACTCAAGTCTATGAGTGTGGCTGTCAGTCTGGTACGTCTGATCTCCTATTAGGAGGTTACAACTTCAATATTTGAAGATGTTCATAGTTTTGTGTGTTAGCATTATATTAATAGGTTTTAGGGGGTATTGGGGGGTTGTTTTTCGAGTGCTTTCAGTAAACAAAAAATTTTGTACGATGTGACACCTCAAATGGATTTGACAAGAAACCACTATATAAAAGTTAGACAAGAAATAAATTCTTCTCACCACTACTAAAGACATCGAGGGTAGACAAGCAGGTTTAAACTATTCGGGCTACCTAAAGTCCACTCTTCAAATTTTCCCTTGAAACTACCTTCCTCGACCTATACTACTCATCTAATCAGCGTATCCTATAACTAAAAAGATCATCTCTACTTGACTCTAAGTAGACTATTCTCTATCTGTTAAACCTAGCACTTGCTCCTACAGTACTTATTACCTTGATACGGCACTCTTATAGATAGCACCCCAAAAGGCAACCCCCATTTCTCGGTCACCCACATCCCCGGAATCTTTTTAAAGTTTTTGTCTATCCTTCTAGCATGTCGAGGGATCAGTTGCTAGTGTCATCTCCTGCTCAGCTGGTGAACCTGGGAATATTGAGGCAATGTTACAATTGCCTCATGTACACAGACAACCCTCTCCTCCTCCCACAAAACACAAATACATGCGAGAGATGCAACTATACGGCCAAACTGGAGGCTGAGCTCTCTCAACATAGGACTGGCAAGACCAGTCAGGAGGGAAGGTTACCACACACACTATAGACCCAGTCTCACATAGTACCATCACAAACTTAAATAATGCACATAAACACAAAAAGACATACTCGAGGCTCTGATCAAAAATCTACCAAAACAGCAGAGGCCACCAAAGCAGACACCCAAAAACCACCACCTCAGAACACAACACCTGCAACACATAGACCTCACAGTCAGAGTGTCAAACAGTCACAGCCCTTAAGGCCAAACACAATGCCAGACACACTAGTCATTGGTGACTCCATAGTCAGACACACTGATGTCCCGCCACCAGACTGAGTAAGGAGAAGGTCACAGTAAGCTGTCTGTCGGGCGCTAGAATCCGCCACATAACGCAAGCACTCAGGTCTCTCAACAGCAGGTACAAATATGACTCAGTCATTGTCCACGCTGGTGTAAACGACCTGAGACGCACCTCCTTGGACTACATGAAAAGAGACATTGAGGAGCTCTCTGATTATGTAGCCCAGGCAGGTATGACCCTGACCTTGAGCAGTATCCTACCTTCACCAAGAATGATGCCACAATACAGAGATAAGATGATCAGCTTTAACAATTGGCTTAAACACTGGTGTCATTCAAAGGGGATCCAGTATCTGTCTGCCTGGGATGACATGCTGGACAAGCCACGCTGCGAAGGGACGGCTTGCACCTGTCACCCTGGGATTCCGGATATTGGCAAAGGCTCTTGCCACCCCATAGTGCCTTTTTAGGCAAGGCTCAAATTCTAAACCTACCACCCTAGAACACAAAAAGGAAATAAACTAAGGGTAATGCTGCTCAATGCCAGAAGTCTAAATCTCAAAATGCACGCACTCGAGGCCCTTCTCAGTATGGAGAACATCGATGTCTGTGCTGTGACAGAAACCTGGTTCAAGGCTCCTGAGAGCACCCCAGCGCTATCAGGATTTACCTCATATCATGCCCGCCCCAAAATCAGGAAAATACCAAGAAAGGAGGGGGGGTATCCATATTCATCAAGGACACCCACACCTCAAGACTGGTGGCAACGCATGATGCATCGGAGACCATCCAGGTGCAATTAACCGTAGGCAAGACTGCTCTGCAAATAGTAGCATGTTACAGGCCACCCTCACAAACTCAGGAACCTCACATGGCCTTCCTGAAAACACTAGAGGGATAAATGTATCACCAAACACCATCATACTAGGTGACTTCAATTACCCAAATATAGACTGGGAACACTACTCAAGCCCAAACACCCTAGCCCAAAAGTTCCTGGAATTCATAAACTCAAATGCCATGGAACAACTAGTCACCATTCCCACAAGAGGAGATAACATACTTGATCTCATCATCACGAACATGAGAGCACAATGTTCAACACCGAAGTATACCCCTCACTGGTGAGATCAGATCACAAACTAATCTCGCTGGAGGTCCTCATCCCACCCCACCTGAAATAAAAAGACCACAGTAAAGAACTTCCCAAAGCTGACTTCACACTTCTAAAGACTAGTGTGGTCTCCTTTAAGGCCCCGAGGCGGAAAACAGTACTCAAGCCACTGAATCACTTACAAATGCCTTCTACCAGCACCTGCAGGACTGCATGGATAAGGCAATCCCAAGCAAAACAAAGACTCTTTGTACCAAAGGCAAGCGTCCAGTCTGGTGGACCCCAGCCATAAACAAACTCTACAACAAAAGGAGGAAGCTACTACAAGATAGAGCAAAATCCTTAAAAGGTAAGATACCCTTGATCACTATAAGTAAAAAACTAAGAGCTCTCATAAAATCATCCAAAGCAAATTTCGAGAGAAAAATAGCTAAAGACTCAAAAGACAATCATAAGGCCTTCTTTAGCTATGTTAGAAACCTAGGAGGAAACTCCCAGATATGCTCAGAACTAGTTCAAAATGATGTGAAGATTACTGATCCTACAGACATTGCCAACATACTGGCTGACAGGTTCAGTGCAAACTTCACCCCCCCCTCCCCCCCAAAAGGAGAGATATCTATACCAAACGATTGCAGCCCCCCAAACATCTCCAGCCCAAGTGAGAACTGCTCTCTCCAAAGCAAAAACACAGCATCCATGGGACCTGATGGTGTCCCCGGCTGTGTGCTCCACGAACTCAATGAGGAATTAAACCCACAGCTAGGACAGCTGTTTAATCAAAGTCTTACCTCTGGATACGCACTCCAGGAGTGGCGCACTGCAACTGTGGTCCCACTTCACAAAGGCGGTGCCTCCACCGACCCTGGTAATTACCGCCCATTAGCTTGACAAGCCTTATCTGCAAAGCCATGGAGAGGATCATAATGGACCTCATAAATAAAGACATTGGGAATTTGCAGACTTTGGATCCAACCCAGTTTGGCTTTGTCAAAGGCAGATCATGCCTTTTAAACTTGGTTGACTTTTTCAAACAGTCACCAAAGCCATTGATGAGGGAAAGGCAGTCCATACAGCCTACCTCGATCTGGCTAAGGCCTTCGATACAATACCCCACTGGTATCATTGAAAAACTCATCAGCTTAAATGTTAACCCATACATCACAAGATGGGTTGCAAACTGGCTGAGTGACAGAACCCACAGGGTCAGAGTTGCTGGCGCCATGTCAGACTCAAAGCCTGTCACAAGTGGTGTCCCACAGGGCTCAGTCCTGGGCCCACTCTTGTTTGGCATCTACTTTTCTGAAGTACAAGCAAACACAGGAGGGTTATGGCTGACAAAGTTTGCAGATGACTCCAAACTGCGGGCCATAGTAGAAAACACATCTGACACAGATATCCTTCAGAAGGGCCTCACAGAAACGGATAACTGGTGCCAGAGCCACGGCCTAAAGTTAAATGCCAAAAAATGCATAGTCATACCCTTCGGGAAAAACAAGGTTACCCCTAGCTACCAAATAGGAGGCAATCCACTGAGCACAGAAGAAGTTATCAGGGACCTGGGGACCCAGGTTGATAGTAGTCTGTCATTCGACACCCATGTAGCTAAAGTAGTTAGGAAGACCTTCTACATTGCCCACCTTATCATGAAGGGATTCTCATCTAGATCAAGGGAGGTTATAGTCTCCCTTTACTCATCACTCATCAGACCAATGATTGAGTACAATGCCCCATTTGGAATGTATCTGACCCGACACTTGCAGCAGCTGGAGAGGCCACAAAAGTTCCTCACCAAAAGGATAAAGGGTCTCAAAAATCTATCCTATGCTGCCCGACTGAAAGAACTCCAGCTCTATTCAGTCGCCATCTTGCTCAGAGGTGACCTTTGCCTAACATACAAGGCCATGTCAAACCCAGATTTGATGAATATGCTTCACCTCAAAAATCTAGATCCATCAGAGCCACAAGGGCGGAGACTTAAACCTCGACACGGCTATTAATAGGACGTGCTGGAGGGATAGATTCATCACCCAAAGACTCCCTATGCTGTGGAACAGAATCCCGGTACATGTGAGGCAGAGCACCTCGCTGGCCTTGTTCAAGAGAAATCTTGACCAATGGATGGGAGATCGCAGATATACCCCAGGGATTACCTCAGTGTCACTGCTCGACAGAGGCACAGCAAAATAATGGGTATAGTTCCCCATACTAAAGGGGTGGCGTAAGCCACAAAACGATGGGCTAGGCTTGTAAATGCCCTCGGGCAGATAGCCTAGTATGAACCTATGAACCTATGAACCTAAATGAACAAAGAAAAAAGACCTTGGGTGTCGTCCACAGCTTCAGACTGTTAAAACACAATTTATTAATCGCTTGAAAAGTGAAGCTGACAGGATGTAAACTTCACTAGAATATGGTGAACTGAAAAAAGTTAAGTATCCAAGCAGTTGTCATCCACAGCTTCTAACTTCAGGCTGTTAAAACTCAATTTATTAATGCTTACAAAGCATCTATTAACTGTGCTTTAACAACTTGAAGCCTGAAGTTGTGGATGTTAATTACTAGGCTAATTATTTCAGCATCTCAGTGAAGCTTGCATTTTGTCAGCTTCACTTTTTAAGTTTTCAATAAATTGAGTTTTAACAGCCTGAAGTTTGAAGCTGTGGATGACCACTGCTTGGATACTTAACTTTTTTCAGTTCACCATATTCTAGTGAAGTTTACATCCTGTCAGCTTCACTTTTTAAGCGATTAATAAATTGTGTTTTAACAGTCTGAAGCCTGAAGCTGTGGACAACACCCAAGGACTATATAAAAGTTCAACCTTCCAAACAGTGTATGCATGTAACACAAAAGCTGGAACTAAACATTTAACAAAAAGGTGTTATACATAAAATGTGGGAATAATAACTTTGTAATGCTTTCTGTAACATCTTTAAATGTTAATGGTCTCATAGATACAAAAAAAAAGAAAGAATTAGTGAACTGTATTAAAAATGTAGAGTGCAAATAGCTATGTTACAGGAGACACTAAAAAAACTAAATGTGAATTTGATAAGGAAATGTTTTCAGGATGGCTATTCAGCAAAATATCCTGGACACAGGAAAAGAGGAGTACTTATATTAGTTGCAAGAGGAGCTCCAGTAGTGATAGAAGAAGATAAAAAGGATAATGGCAGATTTTTAGTGCTAAGGGGCTACTGGCAGGGGAGGAGGATTACACTGGCATGTATTATATTCCGCCGAAAACTGCTATAATGGAGCTTAAGAAAATTCCAGGAGAAATAATCATTTTTCAGCAAGGAAAATTACTTGTCGGTGGGGACTGGAATTTGATTTGCAGCAGTGAGTGGGAGCCCAGAAAGGAAAGTATAGCAAAGAAGGGTAGATTTTTGAAGAAATTTCTGAAAATATTTGGCATGGAAGATGTGAATTCAGTAACCGGAGTTTGGAGTGAATTTACACATTTTTCCCCAAGATATAAAAACTGGGCTAGGTTAGACAGAATTTATATTTCACAGTAACATGCGTATTTAATTGAAGTTCTTGATACTCACCCAATAACTATTTCACATCATGCACCAGTAATAACTAAAATAAAAACACAGGGTAATGAAATAAAAATGAGACACTGGGGCTTTCCCACCTGTCTGTTGAAAAGAGAGGAATTTAAGGAATGGGTAATGGAGATTATTCAGGTGCTATTCAAGAGTATAGAAAGTTCTTCTGAAAATATAGCTAGGGAGTGGATAAAATTGAGTTTAGAAAGATTGCTGCTAAGCAACTGTTTTTGATACTAAAACTTGAGCACAAATACTTTTAGCACAACAAGCCAGGCAGCAGAGAGTGCAGAGAGCAGTCGCCAAGCTTAGGGAGCCTATAACAAGGAAGGTAACGAGATCCTGTAGAAGTATTACAAATATTTCAGAAATTATATGAAAGTCTGTATAAAGCAGAGAAATATGGAAGTCAAGAAAAAATACAAATGGAAATGTTTATGGAAGAATTAAATATGCCAAGGTTAGAGGTAGATGAAGTTCAATTACTAATGGTTAGGGTAGGAGGAGATGAGATAAAAATTGTAATTTATAACCAATCTACAGGAAAGTTCCCAAGGATAGATGGTATTCCTGTGGAAGTTTTGAAGCTAGTAGGGGGAAAAAAACTGATAAGCATCTGTAAGGTTTTTTAATAGTATTTTAAGAGAAGGAGAAGTACCAACATCCTGGAAGAAAGCAGTGGTAACAGTAATGCCTAAAGAAGGTAGCGATCTATCAGATCCAGCTTCATACAGGCTCATTTCAATACTAAACCATGATTATAAGGCGTGCATGTCTATAATGGCTAAAAGAACAAAAAAAGTAATACCAAAATTGATAGATATGGATCAGTGCGGTTTTGTACAGGGAAGGCAAACATTTGACAGCATTAACAGAACATTGATCCAGAGGGAAGTGCAGTGGAAAAAAATACCATTGTTGTTGGTGGGTCTTGTTGCAGAGAAAGCATTTGACAGAGTAAGCTGGGACTTTGAGCAGGGCAATGGAAGCATTTGCATTTCCAGAAAAAATTATAAGGTTGATTAGGAGGATATTTGAGGCATCAAAAGTGAAAATTAAAGTGGGTGGGGTCCTCTCTGACAATTTCTGCTTGAGCAGAGGAACCAGGCAGGGGTGTCCTCTTTCCCATTTGTTATTTGCACTATATTTAGAACCATTGGCAAAGAAAATAAGGGACTCAGAAATTCAAGGAATATAACTGGTATGATGGTCAAGAAAAGCTGGCTCTGTTTGCAGATATTATTTTATACCTGACAAAACCAGAAAGAGAAAATAGTGTTGTAGAACATGTTGAGACAGTTTCAAATCTTTTTGGGATACAAAATTAATGAAGCTACAACAAAGGCAATAGCTGTAAATTATGTACCCAGATATGAATTGGTTCAGCAATATCAGTATTTATGGGGACATGATAAAATGAAGTATTTAGGAGAATGGACTAAAAATGATTCTGGTGTAGTAGCTATGGATATGTGGGAAGAGAATAAACAAAAGATAAAAAAACTGAAAAAATGGAAGCTTTGTTATATGGATATCGATAGTAACATACAAGCAGCTATTTTTATACCCAGAGTAGATTCCAGAGAACTTTTCCTCAGGTAGACAGCAAATGTTGGAGGTGTGACAGGGTTTCTGGGATTGTGGTGAGCTGGCGATACTTTAAGGTTTCCCTCGGGTTGCACTGTTAGAGATGCTGGGTGGGCAGATTTGTGTGATGAAGGAAATTATTTTTCTGAGCTATAATACAGAATCAGAATTGTCTAGACATGGTAAGGCCTTGGTGTGTCTAATTATGGTGGCTGCCAAAAAAAGCAGTTACTAGAAAATGTAAATCAAAATCTAAACCATCTATACTAGAAGTAGTGAATATAGTGACAGAATAAAACAACTGGAATTGAGATCCTTAGAAAAAGGTAGGAGCAAACTGCATAGGAAAAATGGGAATTGTGGGAAGAATGAGGTTTAAAAGAAGGCAGGACTTGAATGAGCTATGTAATGTTTGATTGAAAATGGTTGGGTAGATTATAAGTGATGTGTAATTGCATCTGTGTGTCATTATGATTGTGTCAGTGTGGTTTGTTTTCATTTATTTAAATGTATGATTGCCTAGTGATGGTTTAATAAAGATGTTTCTTGTTTAAAAAAAGGCAGAAATTAAATAATTTATGTAATGTTGCTTAGGTCATATGATATATAGCAATATATGTGAAGTATAATGTTTGTAAACGTGAACTTAATACTGTTTGTGTCACAAGTGATAATTCAATTAAGGTGTTTAAAAAAAGATTTTCAATTACTCTAAGCTGTTACATAATTCCACTTCCCATCTTCTGGTGATTCTGCTGCCCTTCTTCTAGTGCACTGATGCACCAATGATCATATTTAAGCTGTGCACTTCTTGTATTCAGATTGTATAGGGGTTTGGCCTTTTCTGTGATGTCTCATTTGCTACCTTCTTTATCTAAAACCTAGTGTGCCATAACTGCACTTAATAATTATTAATACTGTCAACATTAGTGCATTGGGATACTGGTTTGATGCAGCTAATTACATTCCCAAGCATCATCATAACAGTACCATTACATCATTGATTCTAGTGAGACTTGTCACAAAAATGGCTTATTTTTGAAGAAAAAAACATAATTTTAATTTTCCCATTTGTGATCTGCATAATGATATACAGGCACTGTTGCATTGTCTATGAAATTCACTGCCATTTGTGTTGAATCATTCATGCCAGATTTATTCTTATTGGGGAAAATGGTGTCTTCATTAACAGCTTTTCTGAAAAAAACAATATTCAAATACATTCTTCCACTGTGACCTGCTGCTGCGTTTAGAATAAAAAAAATGGAAGTTAATTTATATTTCATGAAGCCAGTATCGATGGGTGTTGAGAATGGACAGAGATGTAGTACAGTAGACTAATCTCTGCACTTGGCAAACTCATTTTCTGCTTTCATTAGTATTCCAGAATCTTATCCAAGAAAAGTGCAATGCGTCTTGTTCCTACAGCTAATGGAAATATTATTCTTCAGCCTTAAGTCATTTTAATTGCATTGCACTGATTTTCTTACTGCAAACGTAAGATAAGCGTATGATTCTGTCAAACTCTATTAACATTTATTATCCCTGTTTGGAAGCAGTATAGACAAGGGGCATAAATGGTAATATGCAAATCATTGTAGATCAGCATTAACTAACATGTTTTAGGATTTTAATAGTTACTGTATGATGTTTATTTTACACAAAGAAGGGCATCTGGGATTAGAACTTATATTATCTGTTTTATGATGTCTCTAAAGTACTCTACATTTTTTGAATGAAGCTTTCTAATGGCAATCGTTCTGCGTGGTGCTGTAGTATGTAAATACATCATTGTCATTTCCATTTGTGTCTTTCATTTCCAGTACCCATTTTATGCTATGTAGAGTGGTGAGGAAGCCAGAGACTTTCCTGACAATTTTGTTGGTATTCACAGTTTCCTTAGAAGAATGCACCCAGAGTCAAATTAGGGACTAACTGGCAGTGACATATATAGTACTATGAAGAAGGGTTGAATAGAAATTGAAACAAGTAGCTTGGTGACAGTATGCAAGAAATAGAGTATTAATGCCCCCTCCCTGGACAGCACAGTGGCATAGTGCATAGTGTTGTTGCCTCTCAGCAAGAGGTTCTCTGGTTTGATTCTCAGCTGGGGTGCTTTCTGTGTGGAGCCTGCATGTCCTCCTTGTGTTCATGCGGGCTTCCTCCGGGTGCTGCAGTTTCCTCCCACATTCCAAAGACGAGCAGTAGATGGATTTGACACACTAAATTGGTCATAGGTGTGACTGTGCATGTGAGTGTGTGGTATAGATAGGTGTGACTGTGCATGTGAGTGTGCGGTATAGAAGAACAGCCGTGGCAGGGCTAGTCACCTGACGGTGTGAACCTTGGCTCTAGATGATTGTTACTGTTGAAGTGAAACCCCGACACCATGTAGACAAATGGGAAAAGGAGTTGTGGATGGATAGAATGCCTTCCTTCCTGCTGCTTTGCTATAGCTGTGTCACATGTTATCCTCAAAATATTATCACTGTAGAATCAGGTACAGAGGTTAATGAGTATGAGTTGGGCCATAGGTGCATATGCAGATGGTGTTGCCAATCCTGTCAAGGTAGCAGGAAGCAGAAGATTTCAGAACAGAGAGAATATACAAGACCAAGAAACACAACTGAGCAGTTAACAACAGGTTTATCGTGGGGATGGTAAAGGCAGTTGAATAGATGGCTTTGTGAGACTTAAGAAGAAATATAATTTAAGGGGATATGCTGTTAATCAGCAAGGATAGCAGTGAGGTTACAGTTCAAGATAACGTTTAATGGCAATTTCAATAAGATGGAATTATCAAATTCCCATAAATATCAATTAGATGCTTGCCCTGATCAAGGTACTCAACTCTCTGAACCATCTTTGATCCCTATAACCTCTGCATGTGGTTACAGACAATGCCTCAGCCATGTGGTGCATAAACAAGCAAGGGAAAAGCAAGTAGTATCCCATTTACAGACAAGCCAGGTTAGCTTGGGAACTAGTTTCACAGCACAATCTCACTCTACATTCATTCTACTAGCCGTTAGAGCAAATTGTGTGCCAGAAAAGCTTATTAGGACCAGACAGAGCCTCTCAAATGGAAATTATATCAGAGGTCTTCCAAGAGTTCCTCAAACAGACGACTTTGCCTCTTCTCTGAACAATGAACTAGCAAGATTCTGTTCAGGACTCCATGCCTGGAAGACAGATGCCTTTTCTGTTCCTTGTAAAAGAGTGTTCTTGTATGCTTTTCCACCCTTTCCTCTAATATCCAGGCTACTGCTGAAGATTCAGAAGAAGTCCTGCAAGATCATTGTGGTAACTCTCTTCTGGCCCTGACAACCGTGGTTTTCCCTTCTTTTGGAAATAAAGACAATCAGTTACATAAGCTTTCTCATAGACTTGATCTACTCACATAAGAACAGAGGTGTTTGATGCACTCCGACATCAGTCATCTTCAGTTGACTTTGTGGATGATGGTCTTAATTCCTTTTAAGCACCTGTTTATAGATGGTGTGCTGTAGGTACTAATGGAGGCAAGAAAGCCTGCTACTAGAAGATCATATATTAGCAAATGGAAAAGGTTTTTTAAATTGATGCCAACAACATAACCAGCACCCATTTACAGCTAGTTGTTCTATGATTTCACAATATTTGTGTGAGTTACTATGCTATGGCCTTTCTTATTCCTCTGTCAAGGTTCATTTATCAGCCATTTCAACATGTCTGCGCATGGATCCTCCTCTTTCAGTGCAGCCTCTTGTCAAAATGTTCTTGAAAGGGTTTTGCTTAAGATGCCTCGAAGAAAACTGGTGGCCCCTTGTTGGGGTCTTAATTTTGTGTTAGAGAAGCTGAAACATGCTCCATTTGAGACAACTAATCTGGTGGAGGTGAGGTTCTTAAGATGGAAAACAGTTTTACTGATTGTTCTAATATCTGCAAAAAAAGGGTATCTGGGTTGCAAACTCTTATTGTGAGCCAGCCACTCCTGTCTTATTTTCCTTAGAGACAGGGTTTCTTTGAGAACGAATCCTACTTTTATGCCTCAAGTGGTATCCAAGTTTACTTTAAGCCAAACTCTCCATCTCCCCATTTTCTTTCCTGAACCTAAAAATGAGGGAGAGAGAATAATCCATACCTTGGATATCCACAGACAACTCGGGTAGCATCATGACAAAAATTAAATCTTTAAGATGATCTGATCAGTTGTTCATGTCTTGTGAAGATAAGAAGGGACAACCAGTGTCATAACAGACCATTTCCAAATGGTTGTTTAAAGCTATTATTTTTTGTTATACTCACTATAACAAAACTATTCTAGGCATGGTCAAGGCTACTCTGCCTGGGCCTTGACCTCATCTATGGCTTTTTGGAAAAGATTGGATTGTAGAGGCATTCTAGAAGCTGCTACTTAGTCCTCTGTACACACTTTTACAATGAACGCACTATGAGCTTGATTCCTTCTCTAAGTCCAAATCCAGCTTTGCTAGTATCATTGTCCAGGGCCTGCTGAATTCTTGTCTTTCCACCTCCCAAATGTAGTTAGCTAAGATAATGTATCCCTATAGCTAAGGCTATTGCAGCAGTGATCAATGTGATGAGCATAGTACAGTTGTGCAAGTCGAACTTAACAGTAGATGTTTGAGTGATCACTGCTGTAGTAACTTCTTCATCCCCATTGTTTTTTGTTGTGCTTTTTGTGCCAGTGTGTGAACATTTATTTTTTGTTGTTCCTACCATTGTCCTTTTAGAGCTTTGTGTCGCTATTTCTCTGCTGACTGGAAAGTTTGGGGCTTCACCTCTCTCTTTCTCTGCTGGCTGGAAAGCTCTGAAGGGCTTCTTATCCAAACTTGTCTTTTAGTCAGCTCAGCTTGAGCTGCTTGACAGTCTGGGTGTAAGGAATGTGCCCTGAAACTTTGGAAGCTGACTGTCTGTTATAAACTTGGCAGGATAAAACCCTTATAGCTAAAGCAGTCATCATTCAAACATCTGCTGTTATAAGTTCAACATGCACAACTGTACTATCACTACTGCAGCCCTCAATGTGGGGTGCTGTACCCCCACTTCCCCACAACTCATACATACTAACCCCAAGATTACTTTACCTTTGAGTTCGGGGAATATTTTGTGAAATTGCAGTCTCAGATTTAGTACATCTTTCCTCACATTTCACTTCCACTTTTACAGTTCTAAGGATTTTAGTTGTAGTTTCCAGAATATCAGGAGGCACCTACCTAATCATACCTTGATCTGAGGTCTAGTTTTCAAAAAAATAAATCTTGTGCCATTTATGTCATTGATGGGATTATTTCCAGTGGGTGCAATGTGTCCCTCTCTGGAAATTGTTGTATTTATCATCCTCTTGTCAAGATGTAGGACCACTTATGTGTGATACAATGATCTGCTTTGTTTGTGTGTATTGTGATCTGTTTTTAACCTTCAAATACCATTGAAAATATATTTGTACTCTTCTTGCAGCTTGTCTGGAGCTGATGTTTTTTGCTTTGACAATTTCGTTAGAGTTTATTTTGTACTGGCTCTTCCTCAGTACTTATTTATCTCAGTAGTCGTTTTCTAGTATCCTTGAGTACATTGCATTATTATGGATTTTACAAATTTCCTTATACAGAAACAGGAACATATTTAGCAATACTCTTCTTTTAAGACATGGTAGTCCAAACTTTGGAAAACAGTTTCACTCCATATAATAATCACCACCCTTTTGTCAACAAGTACAGAGGCACGTTTGTTTTGTATGGCTACAGTTTATGTTTGGATCTTATTACTTGTGGTTCATACTGATTACAGATAGTTGTGCGGTTTATTTAGATTCAACATTTGTTTGGTTGGAGTGGTTTCACTTTTCTTTTTCATTAAGTCTGAATCTGTTTTGATTGTGAGTTTCATTATTTGGCTTACTGTTGACTTCACCATGCCTTGTGAATTGATTCCACACTTTAATAAAGTGGTTGTTTTTCCTACATGAGAATCACTGTTTTTGTACGTCAGTACAACTGTCCTCCTATGAAAACTTTCCTCTGTAGGCCCCGCTCATATTACCCTATGCTAGTGTTTATCTTTTCTGGGTGACTTGTTATACTTCCCAATAGGCAATCATGGAATTCATATTTATATTTTTATTTCTGTTTGCTTTAACTTGAATTCTGACGTGTTATAGCAGATTTTTTAGACAATGGTTTAACTGGCTTAGTGCTTTTCTTCATAAGTTCACTGATAATCAACTCTAAACTACCTCTATTGTTATTTTTGCCTAAAAGGTTGGCAATTTGGGAAAGCATCAAAATATCCATAGTTTTGTATGGCACACATCTAAGTTCTGTGCTTTTTTGGATGGCTTTTCTACGTTCTATATTTCCAGTTCTTGTATTTTTGTACAAAGCTTTAATTTACTTTTTAGCTACTTATAAAATTATAATTCATTTGAGCTAAATTTCATTTGTTTTAACTTTTGTTTTTATAATTTTATCTTCATTACCTGCTGGTGTCCATATTTGGTGTAGTCTTCAATACCCGTACACTTCATTTTTTTTCCAATTTACACCTTTTCCTCTTTTTGTTGGTTTCATCTTCACTAATTTTTGGCTCTAGTTTTCAGAGTGTTTTTCCAAACTTCTTTCTCTCTCTCTTCTTTTTGTTATGTCCTTTAAAAATTTTATCTGTTGACCCTTTACTCTTCTCATTCTACTCTTAATTAACAGTCCAGCTTCTTCCAGGTTTGCTGGGGATTCTCCATTCTGTTAACCATTACAGAGTGCCATTTCTCTGGCCCTAAGTGTGGCATCCACAACTTACCTGTGTAACATCTCACATTTTATTCTTCGTCAAGCTATTACTGACTCTCTGTCTTTCTTTTCTTAGAAACTTCTAGCCATATCTCCTGTTATATTGTTCTATTATACTCCAATGGTCTGGAGTTTTGCACACATGCACAGCCTAGCTTTGATCCTACATTTTTTATTGTCATTATCCTGTTTAAGATTCTGCTTTTGTTATACCATTTCCTCATTTCACTTGTGATGTCATTTCAAACCTTTTTATATTATGACTTTTTCACAAAAGCTTTCATACTCCCAGACTTCAAATCCAAAATGTTTTACTTGTTTTTTTTCTTTTCATTGATTGTCTTCTCGTCCTCTTATGTTGTCTTTATCATAACTCTTTTTATTATATTCTAGCTATAATTCCATCTACAACTTCCAGTATTCCAGTAGATCTGCTCTGAGCATACCTTTCATCTCAACTACCAATACAGTGTATAGTAATCTACAGATATGGAAAAATGCCCCCCCCCCCCCATTCTCCTCTTCTGCTTTTGTTCAGCCCTGACAACTAATACTTTCATGACCAAATATGTAAGACTTGGCAACAGGGGACAGCCTTGTATTTTCCTCTTTGAATCTTTACCATATCATAAGTTTTATTCATGCTTAGTTTGATTTCTAGTTCTCTGTGTAATGTTTTTACTGTACCTCTGAAACATTCCCATATACTTGGCCCTTCTAGTACTTTCCACAAAAACATATTCTATAAACCCTAAGGATTTTTAATGTCAAGGAGGACTGTATGCATACCATGTACCCCCAATTTTGAAATTTAGGTACAGGCATGTGAAGCACAATTATGTGTGGTCATTCACGCTGTGACATATCACAGCTGATTATCGTTAGTAATTTATTATAAGAAATTTTCAGAAAAGAGGCCATAACTCTGGCAATATTTTTGTGTCCACAAAGACAATTCAAACAGCAGAGTCACACTAATTTATTGTTACAGAATAAGTGCTTTCATCCCATGCAAACCCAAGAGACTTCCTCAGAGTAAATCCACTCTTTCAGTAACTGTTAACTAAAAATGAAAATACACCAGTCAATAAACAACACATCACTACCTAAGCTGCTACTTTTATCAAAGAAGATGGATGGAAGTTTCATACTGTAATTTTCTCCATGTTCTCTTTTATTCATGTCATTTTCATATAATGTGGTAGTTTGTTCTCAATCCTTTTAATGTTTAATTTATTTTATAAAATGTGTAGCATTTGTAATGCTTAACAGCTAGATCTGTAGCTAGTGCCTTCATGATCTAGCTATTCCTCAACTCTAATTTGAAGACCAAAACAAATAAAAAAAGGATTTCCCCTCTTAGGCAGGAAAAAAAAAGTTCTTCCATGTAAACCATAGCAAGTCACTTGCTATAAATGTAACAAGAGGTTTGCTATGGTCTAAATACCACACGTTCAGTACTTCAGCCCTGACCAGGAATGCAGTATTGGCATTCATTTCTCAGTACCAGTACCAGCTCTACCAAACATAGAGCACTGAAGTGTTTCAACCCTGACTTGCATATGCAATATTGGTATTCATTTTTGAATGCGAGTACTGCAGTACCACTCATCTGACATAGGTTGATCACAACCCCTGATACCTTGCACCCTAGATGGCTGCCATTTTGACCGCACTCATTCTATGCCATTGTTATTAGCATGCTTACAAACAGACACAGTGGATTTGCTGCCACCCAACACAGTCTTTATTGTGATTTCTCATCGAAGAAGGAGAGAACATGACATGCATCGCCAATAGCATTAGCAACATTTTCTGACAGATAATAACAATGTACTGCATCTTCCTTTTTACAGGAAAATAAAATCTCTATCAGTGAAGTAGTCATGCAAGTAACCTTCATTACGTGTGTGTGTGTGTGTGTGTGTGTGTGTGTGTGTGTGTGTGTGTGTGTGTGTGTGTGTGTGTAAAATGCATGGAGTGCCAGAATTAAGCTCTGAATTTGAGTAACAGATATTTGTTAAGCATTGCTTAGAGCTGTTAACCTGCAGTCTGAAGCTACAGCCAACAGCGGTCAGTGCTGGTCACTACTGAACACTGACAAGAAACTAAAGCAACTTGCCCTTTGCTGTCACACAAATAGTCTGGAAGAGTAAAGTGTTCTCAAAGCTTTTAAAGCATTTGATTCATCTGAGGGAGGGTTGTTTAGCTTCTGGGTGCTCTCTCTGAGGCAACACTAAGTGTTTGTAAGCTTTCTTAATCATGTCTCTCTGATCATAAGTGTTCTTGACATGAATATCAAGATGCACATTTTCTGTTTTCTCATTACTGCAAAATGACTTCGCTTTAATTTATGTCCTGGTCATGTCAGTGATGTCCACACTGCTTTCTGTTTATTGTCTTTTAGCCCAATGTTTTAAAAGTAGTTTTGGACATAATTTTACACTTTCCATTGGCCTCATTAAACACGATGTTTATTATCCCATTCACAAACAGCACTAGTACAATTTCACATCTCCTGACTTCAGAGAGATTCCTGGCTGGATAGTTTTTACTTGAGCTATTTTGAGGAGAATTTGATTAGGATATCTACCTTGATACAGAACTAAATATCTTAGAGCTGTAACAGTTAAAGAAAGTATAAACTTGAAACCTGTTGAGCAGACATTCCTCTTCAAAATGGTGATATTATTCAGACATAAAGCTGATTTTTTAAAGAGCAATACATGTCACAAAAATTATTTTTTGTTATTGAAATTGTCAGTCTTTAACATATCTTTTATTACGGTGGACAGACGCATAGTATCAGTGTTTTTTTTTCATGACGTTGTGATCTTAAGTTTGTCACATAGTACAAGGTAGCTACCCTTATGGGCCATTTTAAGCATAGCCAGTATCCCTTTTTGTGCTTGAAATAATGTATTCCATTTGATTATACATTTACCATACCCATCCCATGGTCAGTAATTGTATATTACCCCAAATGAGAGTAACTGGGATCATACCAAAGATAATTTGAGGGACCACAAATACCTCTTCTTTGGAGTATTTTAGCAATAGCTAGAAAAATGTTACAAAAAATGTAAAACAAAGACTACCATCTCATTCAATAATGAATTGATCTGTTTAGCAAAATCAGTATGTAATAATGAAACACTATAATAATGAGAACTTAAAATCTGACACGTACATTATTAGCTCGGGGAAAAAAATTACAAAGCTTACTAGAAAAGTATTAATTATATAAGAAATTTTTTGAATTTTGTTATGGACTTTGTGAATACTATGTACATAGTTTCATAAGATCATTAATAATTGTATAAATTATTGTTTTGTTTTAAAATCAAATGAAAAGTTAAAAAAAAAGATAATTTAGGGGACCCATGCATAGGATAAAGCATTTATGAGCTGCAGCTATCCATTAGAGGCAGTCCTGGGGTAAAATTTCTGTTTCCCATCCATAGATCTAAGTTGCAGTTGAAAATGGACAAGGATGAATTTTGTTTTATGTAGATGGGGAGTCAGTTCCCCAGCAGCAGAGTTCTCTGCAAAATATACTTCTCCCTCCAAACTGTTCTGTTGATGTTGCAGAAGAGGTTTCCCTAGACTGAGTATTTCTTTTTCCTCAAAATTTTTTTATTTTTCAAATACGGTTGAATAAATTCCATAGTATTTGTATATAACATCTGAACTATGTACACTATTTACATCAGCCTGACACTATAACAGAGCTCAATATATACAATTATGTTATAGGTATAACAATCCAGTTATCATAGTGTATCTGTTCAGTTATTGTAAAGTGTCAATCAATGATAAGACTTTTTTCCATGGATTGTTAATAAATGTCTTAGGATGAATCCCTAATTCTTTAATTTTAATTTCCAGCAATGCTGTGGTCTTCAGTAGGCTGTAAAAGTCTTCCAAATTTAGTATTGCATTTGTATTCCATCTTCTTGTTATACACTTACTTGAGATTGCAAGTATTGTCCATACTAGATACATGTAAAGCACACAAGAACTACAGCGCTTCTCATCGACCCAAAAGATATTGTTCAAAAGAAAGTCACAAGGCACGATCACATATATGATTCCACTTATAATGTTGAACAGGAACAACTCCTGAAAAGATGTACGCTGTAATCAGTGGGAAATCCACACAGTAGTATGCCAAATGGAATGCAGAACAATCCCTGGAATACCAGACAAAAGCTGCTCCAAGGAAGGATATACGCTACCATGAGAGGTAATACACACGATAAAGTCCCAAAAAATCCAGTTTTATTAAAAGAAAGAAAGAACATGTAGTAAAGCGCTTTTCGTCCCGCTTAATAGCAGAACTTCTTCAGACTAAACCAGGTTACATCTTAAGGAACATTTAAATAGTTAATTTGGCGCCAAATAGAAAACGCTGTAACCAGGCAACAAAAAACATTATACAAAACAACAACAGACTCCGCAACAAGTAGATAGTTAAACATAAAAGTAAATAATCCAAATTGTTACTAAATAATACGCTTGTGTCCTATCACAATGTTAAACATAAAATGATTAAAAAAATTGTTATAATTGTGTACTAAAAAATCTTGGTACGATGTTTAGGTGGTATATGCGTAATGTAATATGCAACTAAACCCTGTAGCCAAAAAATATATATAAAATACATGCCATAAATACTAGTTGATGGGTGAGCGACAAAACTAAGCAATAAGTAATGCGCTCAGGACCAAACAACATGGTACAATACAAATTACAATGTAAATAAATAAAAATTGCAATATAAATAAGTAAATATACATAAAAACATAATTTACCTACGCAGGCTCCTTAACTTCAATAAAGGATATAGTGAGCATGTTTTGTTCAAGCCTGGTAATACATAACCATGACAGCGCAATTGCCAATACAATTCCAACACTTCTAATAAGACTTGCTCAGGACCATCCCTACCATCTAAAATAACAGCGTCAATAGCCTTAAAGGTAAAGGTATGATAGATGTTTTCTATAATGTGTTTGGCTAGTGCGTTATCTAACTTTTTTGTTCTAATGGCGTATAGATGTTCATAAATACGCTCACGTAATTTCCTGTCAGTTTTGCCTATATAGAAGGCAGGACAGGAATTACACTGCGCTAGATAAATTACACCTTTTGATTGACAATTAAATTTGTGTCTAACTTTGTAAGATACCCCTCTGATGATAAAAGATTCTCCTGAAAGAATATATGGACAATATTTGCACATATTGCACTGGAACATACCTATTCTATTAAGACGTGTGGCTGTTTTCACATTACTTTGTAGAATTTGTTTTAAATTCCTGCATCGTTTCCAAATAATCTTAAGTTTAGGTGGTAATTGATGGCCAATATCTCAATCTATTTTGATCATATTCCAGTTTTTATTTAAAATAAAAATAATAATATTACCATCAGAACTGTATGGGGTAATAAAACCCAAACTTGTGGAAAACAAGTTAGTATTATGTGATTCTGATGTTCATCGTGCATACAGCTGCAGTCATAACAGATGGGTTCTCCTGCCATCAGGCGGGCCCTCGGTCGACCGAATTCCAAAGTCTAGGTCCAGCGTCTGTTGTCGTCGCTTCTTCCCTGACATCAGTGCGACAGGGGTATAAAGGAACCAGCCAACGCCATTTTCTTCAGTCTTTCTTGCCGTGCGGTGCCCGAAGCAGAAGCAGTTCGCAAGTGCCGGTCAGCCAGCTCCTGAAATTACAAAAATTTTGAAACCGAAGTCTTCTTGAAAGCTAAGTACCCCGTTGGGGAAACTTTTCTTGCCTCAGACCGATGTCAGACAAAGTTAATAATTGTATTTCATGTGGGAAGCAAATACCGCATAAGGATTTCCATTCCCTCTGTATACCTTGTTTAGGCCCAGACCACGACATCTCGGTCTGTCGCTTTTGTGCTACATTCAACAAACGCACCATTAAGCGTTGGGCGGAGTTCGCCCAGCATTATTTTGGAAAAATATTTAACTACATTATGTCGACGGATACTCCGACTCCAGTTTTATCTAAAAACGCAAAGATAAGGACCGATACACGAGGTCCGCGGCCTCTACCGACACCACGCCAAAGCCGACTACACATGGTCCTGTTCTCAGCGAGGCGCCTATGCAGCCCCTGACTACCGACGACACTTTATTGGCGGTGTCTCCTGTGCCCGAGGTCGCAGGCTCCTCGGCCCACACCCCAACTACAGATACCGAAGCCACTCTTGGAGTTGAACCTCAAAATGTGGACAGATCTACCTCCACTCAAGGTGTCTTCAGACCTTCCTCTTCTTTCTCCATCAAGGCTTTCACCAAGTCTAAAGCAGCCATGCACTCTAAGAGACAAGCTACACAGGGCCCATCTCCAGGCCCCATGCCTAAAAAGCAGATGCTTAAAATGGCTGAGGATTTAATTACTCTTATCAGGGGTTCTCGACCCCCACCGGACAAAAGGCCCAGAGTGGAGGAAGAATCCCCCTCCTCTGATCAGGGCTCCATTATTTCAGAGCACTCTGATGATCAGGAACATTCTTACTCCCCTTTTGAAGACTCTGATGCGGAGGAGTCCATTCCTTCTGTATCCCCCCCAGAGGATTACTCATTTGGGGAAACTTTGCATACCTTAAGGGAACACTTCCACTGGGAAGGCCAAGATTATTCAGATTCCAAGAAAAGGCTTAGGGAATTTCTCTTACTACCTCAGCACAGGCCTCTGGCTATACCTCCTGTCTTGGACATCCTAGATGATGTTTACTCGGAGGCCTGCCTTAACCCAGACTCTCTGCCTCCAGCCCCAGTTAAGCCTGACAGGTACTACAGGGTTCCTGACTCACACCAATTTCTATACAAAAGCCATGCTGCTGACCCAGAAACCATCTCACAGGGCCCCAAGGGAATTAAGGCCGCCACTGCTAAAAATCCATTACCTTCCGAGAGAGATTCCAGATCCTTAGAAAGGTGGGGAAAAAAGGTATATACCTCGGCTACCTTAACCATGAGGGCCTTAAACTGTCAGTTCCATATGCTAAAATACCAACAGTTTTTATCACAATTGAAAAGTAAAATGTCACAACCTGAACAACCAGACTTGAAGGAGTTGCAGGATTTGATGCATAGTGCAGAACAGGTGGGTAAGCATACCTTACAATGTGGTTTTGATGCTCTAGAGGCCTCATGTAGAGCTGCTGTTACAGGATCAGTCATACGTAGACATGCCTGGCTCAAGGAACAAACCTTGCCTGATCATGTCAAAGCTAAATTACTAGATGCCCTCTTCAAAAGGATGTATTATTTGGTGCTAATGCTGAGGAGGTATTAAGGAAAATGGAGGAAAAGGCTAAATCAATGCAAACTGTGAAAGATTTTCTACAGGTACACCCCCCACGTTTCAGTAGAAATTGGCCTTCCAAAAATTGGTCCTTTCCAGCCATGGACAGACCCCAAAGAGGCAGATACAGGTGCCCGAGGGGCAGAGGACAATCCCAAGGATCGTTTAGAGGCAGACAATGGCAAGCTCCTACACAAAGAGGTGGTGAGGATAACTCGCAATCATTCAGAAAGCAAGCCCAATGACTTTCCCCTTTGCATGCCAAGCAAGACTCAAATGGCAGTCCCCTTAGGAGGAAAGCTGGCATTATTTTCAAAGAATTGGCATATTGTCACAAAAGACAAATGGATCCTGGACATTATAAACAGAGGCTACAGATTCCATTTTCACACCCTTCCAAAAATGAGAGGCATGCCAAACCTGCCACATAATCAAAGGGCAGAGGCACAAAGGCAAATTACAGATCTCATAGACATGAAAGCTATTCAAGAGGTACCTATGCAAGAACAAGGTCAAGGTTTTTATTCCAGGCTATTCCTGGTACCAAGGAAGGGAAAAGATTGGAGACCTATTTTGGACCTGTCCATTCTAAACACATTTCTACTCGTACCAAAATTCAAGATGCTCACTCTACAGCAACTTCTCCCCATGCTGGGCAAGGAGTCTTGGCTGGTAACATTGGACCTCAAGGAGGCATACCTGCATGTCCCAGTCAGACAAATTTGCAGAAGATACCTCAGATTTCTTGCAGGTTCAACCCATTATCAATTCTCTGCATTGCCCTTTGGCTTATCTACTGCGCCCAGAGTATTCACGAAATGCCTGGCATCAGTAATTGCCTACTGCAGACTTCAAGGGATACAAATATACCCTTATTTGGACAACTGCCTGATCCAAGCGGACAGCAAGCACATTCTTCTGAAACATCTGGCTTATGTAATAATGTTGTTGAACTCTCTGGGATACACAGTCAACAAAAAGAAATCAAGGCTAATACCCTCTCGAAGATAATTTTCCTGGGTGCCAACTTGGACACAAACACCCAGATGGCCTACCTCACGCCAGAGAAGCAGGGGCAACTAACTCAATACTTCAGAGCACTAGCAAATTGCACCAGGCTGACTGCAAGGAAAATCCTGCAGGCTCTGGGATTCATGGCATCTTGCATCTTACTAATCCCATGTGCAAAGCTGCATATGAGGAAACTTCAATGGTACCTGAAAAACATATGGTCTCAACACAGCCACAGTTTGGAAACAATAATACCACTAATTCCATGTCTGCAAAAGGAATTTCTGTGGTGGGCTCAAGCATGCCAAACAAACACAGGTCTTCCATTCAGCAAGCCTCAAGCAAATCAAGTCATCACAACAGATGCCTCGGACTACGCCTGGGGGACGCACATGACAGATCGGTGCATTCAGGGAAAATGGTCCCAAAAAGAAAAGCACCTTCACATCAATCAAAAGGAAATGCTAGCAGTAATAAATGCTATTAAAGCTTTCAAGGACCTTCTGCAACCAGGTCAACTGTTGATAGGAACGGACAACACCACAGTTATGTGGTACATAAACAGGGAGCAATACATTCATACCCCCTATGCAGACTGGCCATGTCACTTTGGAACATGGCCATGGACTTACAAATCGAACTACAAGCACAGTACTTGCCAGGCAAGGAAAACACGCTGGCAGACAACCTAAGCAGAAATATGACAGATCCACATGAATGGAAGTTGCATCCAAAAGTTTTTATAGAAATAATCCAAGCATGGGGAAGGCCAGGCATAGATCTCTTTGCCTCCCACAAAAATCACCAATTGACAAAATTCTGCTCAAGGATTTTCCATCCAAAGGCCTGGAGAGTGGACGCTCTCTCTTTCAGTTGGACATCAATGACAGTTTATGCCTTCCCACCTCTTCCTCTGCTGCCCAAAGTTCTATTGAAAACCAGAGCAGACAGACCAAAGATGATTCTCATTGCTCCGGACTGGCCAAGACAACACTGATACCCACTCCTGAGGAGCCTGACGCATCCCCCACCATGGACCCTGCCTCTAATGCCTCTTCTTCTGACTCAGCACAGCTTCAAATCTCTTCACAGCCAGCTAAAAACACTTAATCTAGCCGCATGGAAGATTCCTTAGCATCACAACAGACCCTACTCTCCAAGGAGACGCAGGATGTCATTTTGGAGGCCAGAAGGCCGTCAACTAGAAAAGCTTACTCCGCAAAATGGAAACGGTTTTGTGTCTGGAATGAGAAAAAGGGCCAGGATCCTCGAAAACTGAATTTACCTCAAATACTACAGTATTTAGCTGAGCTGCTAAGCAGTGGACTTTCATTCTCCTCCATCAAAATCCATGCCTCAGCCATTTCTGCAGAATACAACACTGATCCACCCTTATTCTCTCACCTCTTCTTAAGACAGTTCCTCAGAGGGGCTAAGAATCTAAGACCCCCAAGAAAACAACCAATACCTGCTTGGGATCTCAATTTCATTCTGGAAAAACTGACCTTGCCTCCCTTTGAGCCAGCTGCCTCATCAGATTTGCAGTATTTGTCCTGGAAAACAGCTTTCCTTCTGACTATTACCTCCGCTCGTAGAGTTTCAGAACTACAAGCTCTCATGGCTGTGCAGCCTTTTATCATCTTCCATCAGGACAGAGTTTCCTTACAAACCAACCCGTCCTTTATGCCTAAAGTGGTATCCAGGGTAGCTTTGAATCAGGCCATACACTTACCTACCTTTTATCCTAATCCTCAAAACAAAGGGGAGAGATTACTACATTCCTTGGACATCCACAGACAACTACGTTATTATCTGGACAGAACAAAGCCTTTCAGAAAATCAGAACAGCTCTTTGTGTCTTATGCTGTAGGAGCTCAAGGAAAGCCTATTTCAAAACAGACAATCTCAAAATGGATAGCCCACTGCATACGCTTTTGCTATTCTTTTCATGGCAAAACTGTACCTACAGGCATCAGATCTCAATCCACAAGGGCCACAGCTACCTCTGCAGCTTTCCTCAGAGGAGTTCCTACCAAAGATATTTTGGAAGCAGCCACTTGGAGTTTTGTGCATATCTTCTCCAAGCACTACCACCTACCATTATACTCCAAAACTAGAGCAGGCTTTGCCACTGCAGTCTTGCAGGGCATCCTGGCTCCTCCTAGTTCCACCTAGTGCCTACCACCCCTTTCTTAGGTTTGGGATTCTACCCATCTGTTATGACTGCAGCTGTATGCACGATGAACATAGTACAGTTTTGTACCTACCATAAATGTAGATGTTCGAGTGCTGATACAGCTGCAGTCCAGGTTTCCCTCCCTCCTTCCCCTCTTGGGACAGGCCTATAGGCTAACACATCCTCATACAACCTGATTGGGGTATTCATTTATGGTGTATTTGCTTGCAACTACTGTATTTTGATTATATTGCACTGCTTTATTACACAAATTTATGTATTGCCTTCCTTCTGGGGGCACCTGACATCTGGGGCAAGAAAAACTGAAGAAAATGGCATCGGCTGGTTCCTTTATACCCCTGTCGCACTAACGTCAGGGAAGAAGTGACGACAACCGACGCCGGACCTAGACTTTGGAATTCGGCTGACCGAGGGCCCGCCTGACGGCAGGAGAACCCATCTGTTATGACTGCAGCTGTATTAGCACTCGAACATCTACATTTATGGTAGGTACAAAACTGTACTTTATTTGGTGTGAATTCATGCCTAAAATAGGCAAATATAAACCAGAATCTCTTTTGTGAATCACTTCCTTGAATATTAGTTTTAAAAATTGTCTGGGATAACCCCTGCTTAAAAACATGTTCTGTAATAATTGACATTCATCATAAAAATCGTCTGTTCTTGTCACCATGCATGCCGCTCTTACTAACTGTCCTTTAACAACAGACTTCTTTTGGTGTGTCAGATGGTTGCTGCTATAATGTAAGAAGGTGTTGGAATAAGTATCTTTCCTATATATTTTCGCATGAAAAATCCGGTTACTGTAGTCCTTACATAAATCAACATCTAAATAAGTTATTCTATCCCTATTAAAATTATATGTAAAATGTAAAAATTCAGTACTGGAATTTAAGAAGTATACTAACTCGACAGCCATAATTTCATCACCTTCTATGAGGAGGAAAATATCATCCAAGAAGCGCGTATAGTACTTGATGTTACTCATAATGCTTACATTCTTACCCAACACTTCTTGCTCCCAAAAAGCCATGACTAAATTAGCAAAGCTATCCCCACAGGGTGGGTAGCCCATGGCTACACCAATCTTCTGAAGGTAAATTTTCTTGTCAAAGGTAAAATAGTTATAGGACAAAACTATGTCCAACATTTCTTCCACTAAACTAATTTCCATTGGTGGTGCATTGTATTTACGTAACATGAAACTAACCCACTCTATGCCATCCTGGTGGGGTATACAAGTGTATAGATTTTCACGCCAACAGTCAAAAAATTCAAGTTACCATCAAATTTCAAATTGTTTATATTGTGGAGAAATGTCCAGGAGTCTTTACATATAACTTTGTCTTTGCTAATATATTTCTGAAGGATGGTGTCTATCATTTTAGCACATGGGTAAGTTACACTGTTCCTGGCATCCACCAGTGGTCGCATAGGCGGATCCAATATTGATTTATGAATTTTAGGTATGCCAAAAAGAATTGGTAGTCTAGGTGTTAACATTGTTAAATAATTAAATGTAGTCAAATCTATTCTACCATCAATAAAGAAATCATTAAGCAAAGACCTAATAATATTATATGATTGATGAAGTTGATTCCTAGAAGTTTCTTCATAAGCTTCAGTATTGAGCATTTGAGTCATTTTATTAATATATTGTTGTTGGGTCATAATTATTAACCCCCCTCCTTTATGGGGTTGCAAAATTCTGACTCCTGTTGGTAGTAAATTCTGTAACATCTGTCTGTCAACATTCGTAATATTTGGTTTCATATTGACATGAAGGTTAGAAAATAACATGTTTCTCAAATCATTTTCACAAATTTTTTCAAAAAAACTTAAGGTGGGGTGCATTGGTGGTATAAAAGTGCTAGCTACATGAAGCTGGTTATCTGTCATACATTCACTTGTAAAAAAACAGTTTTAAGTTAAGTCTCCTTAAAAACAACTTAAGGTCAATAATGGTTTGCACCAAATCAGCTCTATTTGTAGGTACAAAAGTATGTCCACGGGTAAGTAATTCAATAACATTAGGTTCAATAGAAATACTAGTATAGTTAAAAATGTTAAAGTCTCTAGCCAAGTTATACAGGATAGTGGGTTGTTGTAATCCTGTAACACTTACCTCCCCCTCTTCCCCTGGAAATTGGAAAAAGTCCTGTTGGAGTAGTAACTGTTCTTCCTCAAGTTGTAATGGGATGAACCCATCTGAAAATTTGGTTGTTGTTGAAATGTATTAGGCTGGGATGGGGGAACAGTAGGTGCTCCTGATGATTCAACAGATGGTAAAGGTGTTCCCTCAGTGCCCACACCAATGTCAGAATTAATAACATCGCGTATAACGTTGTCACTGGATCTTTGTTCCAATGCATTGTACACAACCTGATCTTGTTTCTTGTTTGTTATGAATCTTGTTTGGGAGGGGGGAGGTTTTGGATAAGCTTTACCACAACTGTATGCTTGTCTATCCCTGTTAAGTTTTTTTTATTTTCCCTTCCTTGATTTTATCAATATATTGATCAATACTAGTAAAAATCCTGTTGTAATCATATTGATACCGGGCAAAGTTAACATGTTGTTGAATGGTTTCATCCATCTTGCTAGCTTCTTGCATAAGTAAACCAGACCCAATTTCATAGTGCTTAATGATGACTTCTATTAGTTTACAGCCATGTTTGTTAAAAAGTTTGATGAGGTCTTGATAAAAGGATGAACCCTCCTCAAGGCAAGTGGGATACTGCCAGGACCTCAGCCCTTTAGGCACCACACCCTCACTTAAGCACTTTCAACTTGTAATTTTTTATACTTGACGAGGGATTGATCAAACTGTTTGAGTAAACCAGATATGTCTATTTGATCCGGGACCGGTTGCTCCCTAATTCCACTCTGGGATGGTGTTTGTAATGACAGTGGAACTCTTAACCATTCGGTCAGCTTGGGTACTCCAATAAGCCTACCGGATTGTATGTTACTTCTAATTGTTCCCTCTATCTGGTAACCAGGCTGTTGTAATAAATTGGTGTCACGTTCATGAATATCACTGACATGCATATTTGATGTAGTATCTCTGTCTGGGTCTGTTGGATGAATCACATTTGAATTAAATTCCTGGACATCGATTACTGAAGTAACATTAGTTTCATTAGACAAGTTGTTGGTACTGTTGTTGTTGCTGTTTGTGCTAGATAGTGCATCCGCTTTTTTGCTCAACAGATCCACTTGGCGGGTTAAGGTTTCTATCATAATAAACATTTTTGGGTTTTGATCATTTTCTTTGAGCGGGGAAGATGTCGGAGAAGAATCAGCAGCTTCTGCCATGACAAACTGTAACAAACACGAAAAAACACAGACCTGTAAAGCGCACAAGAACTACAGCACTTCTCGTCGTCCCAAAAGATATTGTTCAAAAGAAAGTCACAAAGCACGATCACATATATGATTCCACTTATAATGTTGAACAGGAACAACTCCTGAAAATATGTACGCTGCAACAAGTGGGAAATCCACACAGTAGTATGTCAAATGGAATGCAGAACAATCCCTGGAATATTAGACAAAAGCTGCTCCAAGGAAGGATATACGCTACCATGAGAGGTAATACACACGATAAAGTCCCAAAAAATCCAGTTTTATTAAAAGAAAGAAAGAACATGTAGTAAAGCGCTTTTCATCCTGCTTAATAGCGGAACTTCTTCAGACTAAACCATGTTACATCTTAAGGAACATTTAAATAGTTAATTTGGCGCCAAATAGAAAACGCCGTAACCAGGCAACAAAAAACATTATACAAAACAACAGACTCCGCAACAAGTAGATAATTAAACATAAAAGTAAATAATCCAAATTGTTACTAAATAATACGCTTGTGTCCTATCTCAATGTTAAAATGTTAAACATAAAATGATTAAAAAATTTATATAATTGTGTACTAAAAAATCTTGGTATGATGTTTAGGTGGTATATGCGTAATGTAATATGCAGCTAAACCCTGTAGCCAAAAAATATATATTTAAAATACATGCCATAAATACTAGTTGATGGGTGAGCGACAAAACTAAACAATAAGTAATGCACTCAGGACCAAACAACATGGTATAATACAAATTACAATGTAAATAAATAAAAATTGCAATATAAATAAGTAAATATACATAAAAACATAATTTACCTACGCAGGCTCCTTAACTTCAATAAAGGATATAGTGAGCATGTTTCGTTCAAGCCTGGTAATACATAAGCATGACAGCGCAATTGCCAATACAATTCCAACACTTCTAATAAGACTTGCTCAGGACCATCCCTACCATCTAAAATAACAGAGTCAATAGCCTTAAAGGTAAATGTATGATAGATGTTTTCTATAATGTGTTTGGCTAGTGCGTTATCTAACTTTTTTGTTCTAATGGCGTATAGATGTTCATAAATACGCTCACATAATTTCCTGTCAGTTTTGCCTATATAGAAGGCAGGACAGGAATTACATCTTACTTATATTATTATATATTGCAATTTTTATTTATTTACATTGTAATTTGTATTGTACCATGTTGTTTGGTCCTGAGCGCATTACTTATTGCTTAGTTTTGTCGCTCACCCATCAACTAGTATTTATGGCATGTATTTTATATATATTTTTTGGCTACAGGGTTTAGTTGCATATTACATTACGCATATACCACCTAAACATCGTACCAAGATTTTTTAGTACACAATTATAACAATTTTTTAATCATTTTATGTTTAACATTTTAACATTGAGATAGGACACAAGCGTATTATTTAGTAACAATTTGGATTATTTACTTTTATGTTTAATTATCTACTTGTTGCGGAGTCTGTTGTTGTTTTATATAATGTTTTTTGTTGCCTGGTTACGGCGTTTTCTATTTGGCGCCAAATTAACTATTTAAATGTTCCTTAAGATGTAACCTGGTTTAGTCTGAAGAAGTTCCGCTATTAAGCGGGACAAAAAGCGCTTTACTACATGTTCTTTGTTTCTTTTAATAAAACTGGATTTTTTGGGACTTTATCGTGTGTATTACCTCTCATGGTAGCGTATATCCTTCCTTGGAGCAGCTTTTGTCTAGTATTCCAGGGATTGTTCTGCACTCCATTTGGCATACTACTGTGTGGATTTCCCACTTGTTACAGCGTACATCTTTTCAGGAGTTGTTCCTGTTCAACATTATAAGTGGAATCATATATGTGATTGTGCTTTGTGACTTTCTTTTGAGCAATATCTTTTGGGTCGACGAGAAGTGCTGCAGTTCTTGTGTGCTTTACAGGTCTGTGTTTTTTCGTGTTTGTTTCCATACTAGATACATATTTGACTCATTTAAATGAGGACCTCATACACATTTAATAATACTAGAGCTTTAGATAAGTTAAACTATTCATTAAATAAAGCTTGTAAAATGTTTTTAATACCATTCCAAAATGGCTTAATTTTAACACAGTTGAAAAAATGTGATTCCAATCTGCATTGTGTATTTGCTCACACCTCCAACATATTCCCTTTGTGGAAGAATTAATTTTAGTAATTCTATCTGGAGTTAAGAATGCTCTGTGCAAGCATTTCCAATTAAAAACTGTCTGGTATTGTGTAAAGGATGTATGTTTTATTGATAATAAAATATTTGATTTAATTTCTTCAGTTAGCTGTAGTGAGTGTCCTTTTGTTATATAATTCCAATATGAGGATTTGGGTGGTGTTTTATAATTTATCAATATCTTGTAAAATTTCAAAATACTATTTCCCATGTCATAATCATTATATATGATTTAATTTAGGTATTTCGTAAGTTTAGGTATATCTTTAAATGAAGAATTACTAATTATTCTGCATAAATCTTGCGAATACGTCAGAATGTTTTGCATAGTTAGCCAATCTTGCTGTGGAATTTTGTATGTTGTTTCTATTGTTTGCATATCCAAAACTTTCAGTTCTTTGATACATTGAAACAAACAACCAAATCATTTCTGTTCCCAGGAATTAATTATTTCTCTTTATATTTTATGTGGATAGCTCTTTGTAACTATGAATGGTGTTAAAAGATCAAACCAGATTTTTTAATCTATATTTGTATTAATAATTTTCCTAAATGAGTAATTAATCATCCGAGTTTTAGTGGGCTTAGTTATGTTATATTCATACTAATACATAATAGTGCCATGGCAAATTGTTTTTATCTGTTATTTGAAATTTTTTTTGTAAATCAAATTCATTTATTGATATTACAGTTAGTAATTCCTTCCAATTTGCAGAATAATTTGGACTTATCCAATCTGAGATTGTTTTAGATATTGATGCTTTTATATAGATATTGATGCTTTTATATATGTTTCTATATCAGGGAAGTTTAATCCTCCCTGTTTCCATGGTCTGATATGATGTATTAAAGCTATTCTGTTTATTTTGGGAAACCATAAACATTTTATTAGGCATGAGTTTATTTCTTTGAGTATACTCCTTTCTGGTAACAGTTGCATTGCTAAAGCTATATATAGAATCTTGGGTAGTAAAACCATTTTTGTTAACTGTAGTCTATCTTCAAATGTTAATATTATTTTGTTCTACTTTTCCATAGAGATTTTAATTGTATTGATGATATTATTGTAGTTTCTTTAGACTAATTCATTATTATCCTTGCATAACTCAATTCTTAGATATTTAAGGTAGATTCTTGTTTCCCTATAATGTGATTCCCCTTTGTCTGCAATTCTTTTTTTTATTTAAAAATTTTGATTTTGATTTATTGAAATGGAGTCCTGAAGTCCTGTAAAATGTGTCAATTAAAATATCTAATTCTCCTAATGTATCTTTTGTATTGGATAATGTTAATATGTCATCAGCAAAGAGCATTACTTTAGAATTGTATTGTTCATAAACATCTGCTACTCTGATTTTTGTATTGTTACATAATGAATCTGCCTACTCTGATTTTTGTATTGTTACATACTGAATCTGCCAATATTTCAGTAGCCAAAGCAATTAGAATCAGTGACATGGGACATCCTTGTTTAGTACCCTTTGTTACATGTATAGATTCAGAGGTGAAAGGACCTAGCTTAACATATGCCAACTTATTTGTGTGTGTGTGTGTGTGTGTGTGTGTGTGTGTGTGTGTGTGTGTGTGTGTGTGTATATATATATATATATATATATATATATATATATATATTCTTTAGTAGATGAACAAAGAAAGGAGGAAATTCAAATAACACCAACATTTTGAATATATAGTCCCAATTTAGGGAAGCAAAGACTTTTTCTATATCTAAGCCAATTATGAGTGTTTCTTTATTTTCTTTATTAACATAATCTATAAGAGAAATGATCCTTTTAATATTGCCATGTGTGTGTCTATGATATATATTTCCAGTTTGATGATTATTCATTGTTTTGAATAGTGGTATTTTCATTCTGTTAATTAATATTGTCATAAATATCTTATAGTCATTATTTAATAATAATATAGGTCTATATGAGGTACAGAGGTTTGGGGATTTGTTTTCCTTTAAGACTGGTGTGATTAAGGAATATCTCCAAGAGGGTGGTATTAAAGCTTGTCACTGAATTTCTAATAGAGTTTTATGGAAGAGGGATAGTATCTTTGAAGGAAAAAGTTTATATATTTCCATAATTATGCCATCTATACCTGGAGCTTTATTATTTTACCCGCTTTTATTGTATCTGTAATTTCTTTGTAGGATATGGGTGCTGGCAGATCTAGTTTTAGTTTTTCTGGTATTTTTTTATATTAGAACATTTTTCATCTAGATTTAATTGATCTATGTATATATTTTCTTTTTGGAAATGTTCCATATAAAGGCATCAAGAATGTCACCTATATCCAAGACATTTTTCCCTTTCTTTTCATGGAATATACTTTTAATGTTGTTAGCTTTTGATTGTATTTTGATTCTTTTGGATAAATTATGTAGATATTTGGGAGAAGTGGCCAAGGTATTAATTTTTAGTTTTTCTAAAGCTAAACTAGTTTTATGTGTTAGAATTTCATTGTATTTATTGTTTAATACTTCGACTTTCTTTTTCATCTCCAAATGATTTTGATTTTTTTTCAGCTTTTACTGACAAAAGTTTGGATTGTAGATCTAATAATTCAGAATCCCATTCTCTCATTTTTTATACCAAATTGGGTTTTACCATATATGTAAGCTTTTAATGAGTCCTATATCATTATTTTATTTATCTCGGTGGTGTAAATACCTAAGAAGAATGTAATTCAGATAACCAGGTTTTGAACTCTTTAATTTTAGTTATATATGCTGGAATTCTGGAGTTAAAGATTAATGGTTTGTACCCATTTTGAAGTTTTAGTATCAATAAATTGTGGTCTGAAAAGGGGCAGGGAGTGATTGAGACATTAATGATTTTTGTGTGTAAGTCATGGGCAGCAAATATTTTATCTGTTCTAGTTTGGTTACCAAATGTGTGATCTTGATGGGAAAACAACAAAGGTTTATCTTCTTTAAATTTGAAAGTATTTACAAGATGAAATTATTCTACCCAGTTGTTTAAAGCTTTTGATACAGCAGATGTACACAGTGGTCTTTTATTTTTAGTTAATATTAAATTGCCTTTATAATTATTGGAAATGAAATCCAAGTGTTTTTTAACAGTTCCTAATCCAATGCCTGGGGACCAGTATAGACAGACTAGGGTCCATATTCTGTTGTTATATTTAACTATTACTTAATGCCATAAGGCCTTCTTTATTTTCATACTTATAAATGATTTCTGGGTTAATCACATTTGTTTTCCATAGGACTCCCTTTTGTCTTTATCTTATAAGTGGATTGCGCCAATATCATATATTCCTTAGGATTCCATTTGTAATTGTCATTTGTTTTGAAATGAGTTTCTTGAAGGAGGACAATTTGTGCTTTGTTCAGTTTTAAATATTTCAGTAGGTTTGATCTCTTGCTAAGATTGTTTAAGCCATTGGTATTTAAAGATAATAACGTTAAATCCATCTTAGGTTATTTAGACTATGTATTTTTGTTTTATTGTGACTATTAAACATTTTCCTCTGATAACTATAAAGTATATGCTTGAGCTGTTAAAGGAAATTATCAGTTTTATACTTTGAATGTTTACCAATAAAGTAATGTTTTGGTCAGGCATACTAAAAATGTTTTTGTGAAATACATTTAAGCTAATAAATGTTAAAACTAAGATCCTCACTAGCCATGTAATGAAAATCATTCCTAATCTGAGGGATAAACCTAAATCCATCAGATTATCACTCATACCTTGATAATCCAGACCATCTGAGCTCCATAAATTGAATTATCATATGGAGAATATTTGTAATAGGAATAAGCAATATTTCTATTATTTTGAACATATATATATTACTATTGTAGATTAGACAGAATTCTAATACAATATAAATGTATACTTATTTATTGTATAAGCAATTAATATTTACATGAAAGATAGATGACAAGCAATTCAATCATAGTAAAGTATGATGTATCATGTATAAAACCTCAGTAAAAGATTATAGCATGCAGTTATTTAACATATTCACCCTTATTGATGAAGTCTTTCAAAACGTATTACTTAATATAAATTGATGGTAATAATATTTATACCAAATGTTTATAATACAATGTATTTTACTAGATATATCAGAAGTTATATTTCATTGTTTGCCAGTATTTAAGTAATCACTTTGTTGCTAACTTACTTAAAGCATCAAGTTTGTTTTATGTAAACATTGATGAAAGTTAGTGCATTTTAATTATCAGTACATCCCTCTTCTCCTCATTTCCTACAAATAAGGATTTTCATATCTGTCATTTCTTATTATAAAATGAGTGAAATTATAGGTTAAAAACAACAAATTCACTTATTGTGATTAATGATTACAAGTTCCCTTTCCATATTCATAAATTGCCATTTTATGGCATATACTGAAAGTTTTTAGATTTAAATGGGAACATTCTATTTTGTATAATCAGCAAGGTTAAACTGAGTGTTTATTTTCAATTTAATACTATTTGTTCAGAATATGATTGTTATATTCTATGACATTTCTAGTTCCGGTTTCTATTGTTTCTCTTGAACAACTTTGTCAGTTTGATATCATGTATAAAACATTAGTTACCTTGGTAACTGCTTAAGTATTATATATGGTCAAGATGGGTGACAAAAACTGCAATTCAAGTTAAAGCAATTACATGACTTGTTATGCATATTTACTTATATAAGAAAATCATCATGCTTCCCCTTGATGTTCAATGTAGCGTATGTCATTTATGGCAAGTTAAGACAGTAGTATTGTTAGACGCAAGCCCGTGTTATTACATCCTGTCTTTAATATCTAAATTCAGCAGACTGCTTCATCTTATATGACAGTTATATATTTTATGTCTAGATTTACTAAAATCATACATTACATAACTATTGTGAGTGTGTTTGTTTTTTTTTTTGGCTGTTGCTTAGTTATTTGAGAGACTACAAACTGTAATGTTTATTCTTTATTATTAGCTCCTTCCAAGCATGTTTATACACTTCATAGACTTTAAATTGAGACCCTTCTATTTTTTATTTGTTATAAGTATATTTCCATCCTTACATATGTGCACACATATCAGTACTTCAAGCTCGGGCAACAGTGCCTATCCACTTTTGCCAGAATACCATTCACTAGTTCATGTGGTGTGTTTCCAGGCAGTTCTTAAAATATCCAAACCAATATTTGTCCTGTTCCATGCAGTGGCCACTCTGCCAGTGAACCACTCAACACGCTTTCCATTCCCACAGATATTTCCACAAAGGAAATCTGATGACTCTCTAGGACTTCCTGGCAACCCCAAAGACCCCTAGAAACAGCTATCCCCATATACCCAACACGTCTGAGCAAGCTCACTTCCCAAACCACTGCAAAGGGTACTGCACAAGACCTAGTGCTCTTAGTCTTTCACAATAACTCATACTTCCACTCTTATGTAAGCCCTTAACATGTTTGGACCAAAATACATTTTAAATATAAAATTGCGCGTATTATTTATTTATTTATTTATTTATTTTATCAGGAATCAACTTAATGAGCTAAACAAAGTGTTGGGAGACCATCTATATGTTTACATGTGGTTTAAAACTGCCCTTTTATTTGATATATATATATATATATATATATATTTTTTTTTTTTAAACCAAAAATGTCATTGCCAAAAATCATCTCGAAGGCTCCTCAGAGCCGTTAAGCATTATCATCACTCTGTCTCCATTACCATAGCAACCTGGGAGCATCTATTTCTGTTAGTGTGTCTGTGTACTGCATACCAGAGGCTCATGATGCACCTGAAGCAAAGCTTCACTTCACTGCAACTTCAAGCCTAAATTCACTCCTTTTCAGCGAGGCAGCAGCCAGGAAAAGAACAGAAAGCAAATAGATAAAAAAAAAAAAACCCTCCCAAAAAGCAGTCACAACAAGAGAAAACACACTCCTCCAGCCCTCCCACCTCTCACTCAGCAGACGTACAAACAAACCATTCTCTGCCAAAATATCCCAAATCACAGTTCTGTCCACCCCCTTCCCCTGGATCCAGGCTAAAACACCAAATGTCTCTTCATAGTACGCAAGCATCAGTAAACCTCGATCACAAGCCGCAACCCACAGCTTCCCGGAGATGAAGACGGCAGCATGTAACAGGTGCCAGACACAGCTGCTTCCACATACACCATATCAGGATTGATCAAACGGCACTCAAAGCTATGCCACCTGCCATAATTGATATTAACTATGTTTACACAGAATAATAATGACATTTGTACTAGCTGCCAGACACAGCTGCATCCACACGGATCTAGGACTATTGAATGAAATTTCAATAGTCCGAATCCACAATAACCGAACGCACTTTAACAAAAGTGCTTTCACCGAAAAAGCACTTTCGTTAAAGTGCGTTTGAAAAAAAAAAAAAAAAACAATAAATCTTCTTTTATGCGGGGGGGGGGTCAAGCCCCCCTGCACCCCCCCTACTTTTATATTCTCACTCCGTGGTTGCACTACAGTGGGGAAAAAGGAATTCTCCCTTAACCGCACCATAGTGCGACCGGCACAACCAGCATAGTTAACCGAAAGTGCTGCTTCGGTGAACAGCACTTTCGGTTATGTATGTTCGGTGATTTCAGCTTCTGCAGAAAGTGCCATCGGGATCTGTACAGATCCCGTCCACACACACCATATCAGGATTGATCAAACAGCACTCGTAGCTGTGATACCTGCCATAATTGATATTAACTATATTTAGACAGAATAATGATGACATTTGTACTAAGAGCTTGCTACTATTATTTAACCAAGATATACATGACATTTCTAAATCATACTTTAACTGAAGAAGGCACTAGTCTCCATGACAGCATTTTTTTTCAAAACACTCTAGTGTTACTGCTGATGTTAATTTGTTACATTTGTGTCTGAACTCTAATGAATGATACCTTGTTGAATTAGTTAATTAATTAATTAAATTATAAGTAAAATCAATGAAAAATGAACAAGATAAGTATTCATTGTGTTCAATTAGGGGAATAGAAACTTCTGTGTTTGTATTATATGTTGCTTTGTTTGGCGTATATATGATGTAAATAGTAACCCATCTTGACCTACCTTTGTTTGTGAAGAATTATTGGACTCTGAACATTCTGAATAAATCATTACTGTTTCTCAGTTGTTTAAGAATCCTTTCTTTTTTTAAAATAAAAACAGATGACAAGTGATGTACCATATCAGTTGATACTTTGAGAGATGTAGTTGTAAGAGTTATTTTTTGGGACAGCTATCTTGGCATCAGTTTTTTGTTTTTTCTTTCTAGCATGAGTTCAATGATTTGTTTCTTTTATTTTTTTAAGAGTAGGGTCCATCCATTCAATTTCATCTGGGATCGACACAGTGTTCTTGTTTTTGATGAATATAGTAGATGTTCTTCTTCTGTTGCAGTCATAACTGTAGGGTGCTCCTGCCGGCAGGCAGCCCGAGGTCGGCCAGAATCCCAAAGTCTGGGTCCGGCGTCGGCTGTACAAGCTAGTACCCTGACGTCAGTACGCTATGGTACATAGCCCTCAGCCGACGCCATCTTCTCCAGTCTTTCTTGCCGTGCGGTGGAAAGCAGCTCGCAAGTCGTTGGTTGGCGATTTTCGAACAGCGTATTTTGTTGTTGTCGGTCCGAAGTTCTTACTTCTCTTCTCAAAGCTAAGTACCCCGTTGGGGAATCTTTTTCTTGTTCCTCCGATGTCAGAAAAAGTTAATAATTGTATAACGTGTGGGAAACAAATACCTCATAAAGATTTCCACTCTTACTGTCTACCTTGCTTAGGCCCTGACCACGACGTTTCTTGTTGTCGGTTCTGTGCCAGGTTCAACTCTCGTACTATCAAGCGCAGGTACGATTGGGCTTTAAATTATTTTGGCAGACGCTTCAATTATAGAATGTCGTCGGACACTACCGGAATTCAAAAGAAGCGCAAAGACAAAGACAGGCCTCCGAGGTCCAAACAGGACTTGTTGCAGCTGGAGCCAGCGTCCGGTTCGGCTGTCGTCAGTGAGGCGCTTTTGCAGCCCCTGTCGTCCGCCACTTCTGAACCGATGGCGATACGGACTCCCATGGGGAGCCATCAAGGCCCACTATTTTAACTGCTGCAGGACCTTCGGACGTCGCTCCTTCAGATGGGTCCGGAACCGCTGTGCAGGTACCGGCTTCTGAGGGGGTTTTCAGGCCTACTCACATCACTATTTCAAAGGCAAAGACAAAGACTCCTGTTAAGTCTAAAGTTCCTGCTCAAGCTGCTTCTGAATCTACTCCCAGGACACAGAAGCAATTATTAAAGATGGCTGAAGATTTGCTTGCAATGATTAGGGGTTCTCACCCCCCTCCTGAGAAAAGGCCTCGACAGGATGTTACTCTGGATTCCTCTGACCAGGCTTCTGTATCTTCTGTTTCTTCCTCAGATCAGGACTATTCCTTTCCTCCTTATGAGGATTCGGATGCTGAGGACTCTTTACCCTCGGCCTCTCCGCCTGAGGATTTCTTTTGGGGAAACCTTGCATGAGATGAGGGAACATTTTCATTGGGAAGGACAGGAGTATTCTGCTTCCAAGAAGAGGCTTAGGGAATTTCTTCTTCTTCCTCAGCATAGGCCTTTAGCTATCCCTCCTGTTTTGGACATTGTAGATGATGCTTTTTCTGAGGCTAATTTGAATCCTGATTCCATGCCTCCTGCTCCTTCTAAGCCTGATAGATTTTATAGGGTTCCTGACTCTCATTTATTCTTATTTAAAACCCTTCTGGATCCTGAAACTATTTCTCAGGGCTCTAAGGCTGCTAAGGTTGCTACTTCTAAAAATCCTATTCCCTCTGAGAAGGATTCTCGTGCTTTAGACAGGTGGGGAAAAAGGTTTATACTTCTGCTACCCTGTCTGTAAGGGCTTTAAATTGCCAGTTTCATATGTTTAAGTATCAGCAATTTCTTTTGTCTGTTTTAAAGCAAAAGCTTGCTTCCCTTCCTGCATGTGCAGAGGATAAGGAACTTCAGGATGTCTTGCATGCTACTGAACAAGTGAACAAACATAGTTTACATTGTGGTTTTGATGCTTTGGATGCTTCTTGCAGGGCTGCAGCCTCTGGTACTGTTATCAGGAGACATGCCTGGCTTCGTGAACAAAGTTTACCTGAACAGGTTAAGGCTAAGTTATTAGATGCCCCTGTTCAACATGATGTTCTTTTGGTTCCAAGGCTGAGGAAGTTATTAAAAGATGGAAGAAAAGGCAAAGTCTATGCAGACTGTAAGATTTCTTGCAAGTTCAGCCTCCTAGATTTTCCAGGAATTGGCCCTCTAAAAATTGGTCCTTTCCCACGTCTGACAGGCCTCAAAGGGGAAGATATAGACGCTCCAGAGGTCGTGGTCAAGGTCAGGCCTCTTACAGATCTAGACAATGGACTGCTTCTTCACCTAGAAGGGGAGAAGACAGATCCCAATTTCAAAGAAAGCAAACTCAATGACTCTCTCGGTTGGGCTACAGGACCCCTTCACCTGGATGCCCCTCTCGGAGGAAAACTGTCTCTTTTTTACAGAAATTGGACTCATATTACCCAGGACAGATGGGTATTGGACGTGATTTTAAAGGGTTACAAATTCCACTTTCACACTTTGCCAAGGGCTCACGGTTGGCCAGATCTGCCAAAACATCAGTGGTCAGAGGTCTTAATTCAAGTGGATGCTCTTCTGGCCATGAGAGCCATAGAGCCTGTTCCACTCTCGGAGATGGGAAAAGGTTTTTATTCAAGACTGTTTCTGGTTCCAAGAAAACAAAACTCATGGAGACCTATTCTGGACCTTTCTGTGTTAAACTCCTTTTTGGAAATTCCAAAATTCAAGATGCTTACTCTGCAGCAACTAATTCCAATGCTCTCTCAGGACGCCTGGATGGTGACATTGGACTTAAAGGAAGCCTACTTACACATTCCCATCAGGCAGGAACGCAGGAAATTCCTCAGGTTCAAGGCAGGTTCGAGGCACTTTCAATTCTCTGTACTGCCCTTTGGTTTATCTACTGCGCCCAGAGTCTTTACCAAGTGCCTGGCACCAGTAGTGGCTTACTGCAGACTTCAGGGGATCCAGATTTACCCCTATTTGGACGACTGCCTTATTCAGGCAGACAGCAAAGATCTTCTACTTCAACATCTGGACTTTGTTCAACGTCTTCTCCTCCTACTGGGATTCTCAGTGAACACAGTCACATTTGATCCCTTCTCAACAAATGGTATTCTTGGGAGCCCTCTTAAATACAACCTTACAAAGGGCCTTCCTCACTCCAGAAAAACAAACTCAGCTGGCTTCTACTTTCAGCACCTTGGCAACTCTATCTCAGCTCACTGCAAGGAAATTCCTGCAGGCTCTGGGCTACATGGCTTCCTGCATTCTGTTGATTCCAAACACAAGGCTTCATATGAGAAAGCTTCAATGGTATCTGAAAAGTGTATGGTCACAGCATTACCACGATCTGGATATTCTGATTCCTCTGATCCCCTGCCTTCAGAGGGAGTTCCTCTGGTGGTCCAGGGTATGCGCTTTAAACGAAGGAAAGCCTTTTCGTGTACCTCAACCTACTCAAATCCTAACCACGGATGCCTCTGATTATGCTTGGGGAGCACACTTTCTAGACAATTGCCAGCAGGGAACCTGGACAAAGGACCATCTTCACTGGCACATCAATCTGAAGGAATTGTTGGCAGTTCAAAATGCCCTTCTAGCCTTCAAGAACCTTTTGCAACCAGGGCCTCTGCTAATTCGCACAGACAACACCACGGTCATGTGGTACATCAACAAGCAGGGGGGTTCTCATTTGTACCCCCTTTGCAGACTAGCTATGGCTTTATGGGACACAGCTCTAAATTTGAATCTACATCTTCAGGCTCAATTCATTCCAGGGGAACAGAATCTCTTAGCAGACAGCCTGAGCAGAAACATTTCAGATCCTCACGAATGGATGCTAGACACCAACTTATTCAACAGGATTACTGCAGTTTGGGGATGTCCCCAGATAGATCTGTTTGCATCCCATTTCAATCATCAGCTGCCTCGTTTTTGCACCAGGTCCTTCCACAAAACAGCTTGGAGAGTGGATGCCCTGTCCTTCAGCTGGAGAAGCCTTTCAGGATATGCCTTCCCTCCTCTTCCTCTACTACCTCGGGTATTACTGAAGATAAAACAGGACAAGCCCAAGTTCCTCATCTTGATTGCTCCAAATTGGCCTCGACAGTTTTGGTATCCAACTTTAAAGCACCTGTTCTTGGAGCCTCCTTGGATTCTCCCTCTGAACCCTTCTCTTCTGTCCCAGCATCAGGGTCAGTTACTACATTCCAATCTCAAGACCCTTTGCCTGGCAGCTTGGCTCTTCAAAGGAATTTGATTTCCTCTAGTCTTCCCAAGCAAGTTTTGGATGTTCTTCTGGAAGCTAGACGGCCTAGCACTAGGAAATCCTATGCCTCTAAATGGAAGAGGTTTTGTATTTGGATGCAGGACTGAGGCTCGGATCCTCTGGTACCTGATCTCTCTTCTATTTTGCTTTACCTTTCGGAACTTTTATCTAAAGGACTTTCCTTTTCTTCCATTAAGATTCATGCTTCTGCTATTTCTGCTCATTTCAATTCTGATCCTCCTGTTTTTTCTCATCCTTTGGTGAAGCAATTCTTGAGAGGGGCTAAAAATTTACGGCCTCCCAGGACCCCTCCTGTCCCTGCCTGGGATCTTAATTATGTTTTAGAAAAACTTACTTTGCCTCCTTTTGAGCCTGCTGCATCTACAGATATTAAGTTTTTATCTTGGAAGACTGTTCTTTTATTAGCATTAACCTCTGCCAGAAGGGTCTCAGAGTATAAAGCTCTCATGGCTGTGGAACCATACCTTATTTTCCATCAGGACAGAGTATCCTTGAGGACCAATCCTACTTTCATGCCTAAGGTGATTTCGAAAGTGGCTTTAAATCAGACAATTCACCTTCCTACTTTCTTTCCAAATCCTCAAAATAAAGGGGAAAGGATTTTGCATTCATTAGATGTGCACAGACAGTTACGATTTTACCTGGACAAGACTAAAGAGTTCAGAAAGTCTAATCAATTTTGTTTCTTTTGCCTCCAGTTCTCTTGGAAAACCTATTTCTAAACAAACTATTTCCAAATGGATTGCTTATGGAATCAGATTTTGTTACACTCATCATGGGAAACAGTTTCCAGGTACCATTAGAAGTCATTCTACTAGAGCAGCTGCCACTTCTACAGCTTTCCTCAGAGGAGTCCCTACCAAGGATATCTTGGAAGCTGCCACTTGGAGTTCTGTGCATACTTTTTCCAAGCACTACAATCTCCCTCTGTATTCTAAGACCAGGGCAGGCTTTGCCTCTGCTGTTTTGCAGGGTATTCTTGCCTCCCCTTCTTCTATCTAAAGCCTCCTCCCCTTTTACACTGCTTTGGGATTCCACCCTACAGTTATGACTGCAACAGTGAAACACGAAGAACATAGTACAGTTGTGTACACCTACCATAAATGTAGATGTTCGAGTGTCTTCACTGTTGCAGTCGGGGTTTCCCTCCCTCCTATCCCCTCTTTTTTCATTTTTTTGTGGTGTATTTGTGTTTCCTTGTTGGATTCATTTTTGTTTTGTTGGAGACTTCTGACATCTAGGGCAAGAAAGGCTGGAGAAGATGGCGTCGGCTGAGGGCTATGTACCATAGCGTACTGACGTCAGGGTACTAGCTTGTACAGCCGACGCCGGACCCAGACTTTGGGATTCTGGCCGACCTCGGGCTGCCTGCCGGCAGGAGCACCCTACAGTTATGACTGCAACAGTGAAGACACTCGAACATCTACATTTATGGTAGGTGTACACAACTGTACTTTTCTTCTAAGTCATTAAAGGTTCTCATCTCATTGGCAAAAAGTATTATTATCTTGGCTGGAAAGGCCAGCTGTGCTTTAATGTTGTTTTGTTTCTACAGTTTTATTATTGGCCAGACTTTGTTTCCTTTGTTCTAGTATTCTGGAAGAATAATCATTGTCAAACCTTATCAGGCATTGATTGTATTTTGAGGGTGATTTTCTCCAAGCAGATTTTAATATTAGTTCCTTGTCCAGAAATTAAAGAAATTTTATAACTATGGGTCTAGGTCGAGTATTTGTTGAGTTAGAAGCAGGTTTCCTCAGTGCTCTATGCGCCTTTCAATTCCAAATGAAAGTCCCTCTTTCAAGTTTAGGAATCCAGGTTAAGAATGAAATAATGTCTTCTCCTTCAGTGTTTTCAGGCAGACAAAATATCCTTATGTTGTTTCTCCTTTCCCTGTTTTCTAAGTCATCTATTTTGTTAAGCAGCCATGTATTCTTTTTAAGCAGAAATTCTTTTTGGAATTCTTCCTCTTTGAGTCTTCCTTCAGTGTCATTTAGAGAAGTATCTGTATTTGTATGGTGTTGCTGTAGTAGTTCCTTAAGAGTATGTCTGTTTTTGAGAATTTAATTTGCGTTTTTCAAAGTCATTTTTAAAGCCATCCATCTTCAAAGATAGTTCCTGTAAAGTAGATGTCATCAATTGCAGTTCTTTTTACAAAGCAGCATCTGGATGAGAATTCCTTGAGTTGTTCATATTCAGTGACTCAATATATCTCCAAGTTACATGACAGGAACATTTTTGTATATCTCTACCAGAATTAATATTCATGTAGTATAGTAGTTAATCTATAGATTTCTGATGTTTTAAACTTGAAAATAATAACATTTTCCTATATTATTATATTAGTTTATGGAGCGCTCAAAATTCACTGCTCTCAGTTGGCCATCTAGGCTCTGACCCCCCTAGACTGAGTATTTCTGATACCATTTGATTTGATGTACATTAAATCCTTGAGTAATGGGTTGGAGGATGCCTTGTATGCCAGACACATTTCACCTCTTAGCAGTCTGTAGAGTACCAAGTATAGTGACAGAGCTTTGAGTCAGTCCATGTAGGACATGTTGTTTATGCCTTGTATCATTTTAATATGGTATCTCTGTGGGCATTCCAATAGCTGCATGTGTCTGGACAGATACATGCCAAAGGAGGCATTATATTCAATGACTGGCCTAATGAGGGCTGAGTAAAGGGGGGACAGTGATATCCCTAGATCTAGACACAAGCCCTTTGTGTATAATTTGTGCGATATAGTAGGGCTTTCTTACAACAATAGACACATGTTGGTCAAAAATTAGGTCAAGGTCCATGTAAGTTCCCATATACCCAATAACTAGGTCAGTTGATAGGGGTGTATTGTCCGTGTGGTAATTCCTGGGGTAGATGACTTCCCAAAAGATGCAGTAATGCACATTTTGGCATTTAGTTTCAGACAACGATTTTGACACCAATTATTTATTTGAGGCAAATCTTCCTGCAGGATGGGTAAATAATTCGGGGAGTCAATAACTGCTTCTAGCTTAGTCATTTGCAAAAAAAAAAAAAATAGTCAGCTAGCACCCTTTAGTATTGGCTTTTACTTCAGAAAAGTACATGCTGAACAGGAGAGTCTCAGCACAGAACCCTAGGGTACTTCACTGGTGGCTGGTCTCTTTGTGGAGATAATTTCCCCTATTTTGGTTATCTGCATCCTATCTGCTAGCCAGTTGGCAATCCAGCGGATGACATAGGGGTTTATTCCCAGTTTATTTAGCTTTTCCAATATGCCTGAGTGGGGGATTCTTTCAGAACCTTTGGACAGGTTGTGGTATGTGGCGTGAATTGATTTGCCTTCATCCATTGCTTTGGTGACCTTTTCAAAAAAAAAAAAAAATCCACCCAGTTAAGTAAGAACGAGCTGAGCTTGACAAATACAAACTGAGATGGGTCTTATATTTGGAGGTTTCCTATCCTAATTGATTAAAATCATGATAAGTCCTTCCCTGGCTTTGCATATGAGGCTGGTCAGACATCCCTAATTTTTTAGAAAAACATGAGCTTCTGTGACAGCTGAAAATGAACTATTTTAGAAAACTGGGGCTTCATTTTTATTGCTCTATAAAAGCATACTAGAAATCAGAAAACTGCCCCACTGTTTAAAAGAATATTAAAAGTCTGATATGGGACTGATTAATGCTGACATTATATGCTAATGTTATACATGCTATTATTGTCATAAACAAATATCAGCCATTGTAAATATTTTAAATTGAAAATGACTGACATTGGTGCTGTTATCTGATACTCTTGAGTGCCCTTTTACTCAGTCAGACTAAGTGCTTTCTTAGATGCCGCATTTGAACAGATCCCCAGGGCCTTAATGCTTTATTTTTAACATTGTTCACTGTATTTCCACCTTAGCAATTATAACTATGGCTTTCAGCCTACTTAGGAGTTCACTTGTAGATTTATACACATGTTCATTAATATTGTGATATGTTTTTTACACACAAACCTGATGAAGTATTTATTTGGTACGAAAGCGATCTTTGTTAAAAGTGTTTCAGTTGATAAGTATTAATATTTATTCTGATAGATGTCTACTGGTAGATCTTTTTGTTAATTAGTGAGTTATTTTCTTAATAAAGTTAGGATTAGTAGGTTAGCCTTAATAAGCTGTTCTTATATTGTATATTTTAATTTGGCTCTAGCTTTTTAGTTTCATTTCTAAGGTAGCACAATCTCAGTTTACACTGTAGTGTTAAGGGGGAAGGGAGACCTGGTTAAAGGAATGAGTTTTATGCTTTTATTGCTCTTAACCCTCTGTAACCACTCCCTTGCTGCAAATAACCTCATTATATGTAAATAACAAATGTCTTTCATGCTTTTGTTTATACTCAGCTAGGATCGCTTGTGTTTGTGTGTTTCAATAAAGGATATTCTATTTTTAACTCGGCTGTGGAGTACTTACTGTTTTCTGTTTTATTATTTTGTAGCATGTATTTTGCAGTTTGATTTTTTTATTAGTGAGCTAGGGTGCATAACATAATTCAGGGAGTGAACTTCACAACCTCCACACTATGAAGTTTCTTCTTGGTGTTTTTTGACCCAGTATAGGGTGCATACTGGGTTTTCTGAGACTTTGACGGATACCACAGATTTTTCCTTTTTGATTAGTTATGCCTTCATGTTTTCCTTTGCTTGTTTCAATATGTTGGTAGGTTTATCAGGTTGACATTGTCTAACCTCATAGTTCCATTTTTAGGCAATGCCTTTGCCAGTCATCATAACCCTAGAGAGGATAGATGCAGGCCATCCCTGGCAAAGCAGCATGGTCTGTCAGTCGTATCTTCCTAGGCTGACAAATATTGGACTCCCTTTCAATGACACCAAAAAACTAATCCAGTTGTTGAAGTCTGTTATTTATTGCTCATATCTCTGCATCATCCTTGGAGAAGGTAGAATGCTTTTCAGTGACAGGCTCATACCTGCCTTGGACACACAGTCTGAGAGCTCCATCAGATCTTTCTTCATATGATCCAGGGAGATACTTAAAGTAATTGACAGCAGCATGAACTATGACAGAGTCATACTGGTACTTGTTATTCCTGGACTTGAGCGCATGCATGATCTGACGGTTCATGGCACCAGACAAGAAGCTATCTCTCTTTCCTTTCTTGGCCTGATAAGGGCACAAATCTGTATGTCTTACAATGGAGTCACCTATAACAAGAATGTTTGGTTGGGTCAATGTCTGCCTTATTGCCTCAGAAACTTTGACTTCAGGACTCCTTGTGCTGTGTGTGGAAGCAGACTTAATATGCTGAGTGCGTTTTGTGGCTGTGTTGTGTTTTGGAGGCCTTTGAGGTTTACACACATTAATCTTAAGAACCTCAGCATATGATAGATTATGTGTATTGTAATGGCCTTGGGGAGGTGTGATGTGTGGGGTACTTCTGATGATTATGGTGTCTGGGTTTACTGTGTGTGAGAGATTTCCTCTAAGGATATTATATCCATCTCTCACACACTATGTTATGCTGCTTTTGTAGTAGATGATTGTCAGACAGCATCAGACAATTCTTATCTTGTCTCAAGATACCTATCTCAGGCTGGCTAGAGAAGTTGTGGAGAAGTGCTGGTCCATGATATCAACAGGAACAACTCCGGGGACTGGGGAACTAGAACTGGTTGGAGTTTGGTGGACTTGCTTCTGAGTATTTAAATTTCAGTACGAAACACTAACCTACAGACTTGCCACCAGCAAGAACCATTAGACCAATTATAGTAAAAAAAAAAAAATTCAGTAATTTGATACTAAAATCACTGCAAGCAGTATCCGTACAGTCTTATTAAACAATTTTTCAAAGGTCTTTTAGCCTGGGGAGTGGTTAAATGGGAAAGACTTTGCAAAATAATATTTATGTGCTTATTGTTAATATCATAAGGGACAGGCAACAACAGATACAGTGGGTTTAAAAACACAACTACAACAGGGTGCGTGAAAGGGAAAAACAATTAGACACACTGGATTGGGACTGCCACAGTGCAAAGACAAGTCTTGAAGCAGCCTGACATAACATTCATTACACAAGAATGAAACCAGGGCTTAATAACAACAGTTAGACCACTTAAAACAGCCAAAATGTAGTGCAGCTATGTACTGAAATCAGTAATATAGGCTTAAAGACCTTTGTGAAAACAGATACAAACTGAACTGAAAATCAGATCAAGACATGAAAAGAGTTTCGTCTTTCAATGTCTGAAGAACTAACTGTAATTTAAAACTCACAGCAAATGGCAGCTTTTGAAATTCTCAGATTTGAGTTGACTAACCTGGAACTGCCTTAACACAAACCAAGTCCTGAACTAGTCTGACATGCAGTCAGTACATAAGAATGAAACTAGAGTTTAATACCAACAGTTAGACCACATAAGCAGCAAAATGCAGTGCATTTGTGTACTGGAATTGCTAATATAGTCGTAAAAGATCTTAGCTAAAGCAGATACATACTGTTAAAATGAATATAAAATCTTATCAGTAAATGAAAACATTTAGCTTTCTTTCTCTGTGTAATGGTACTATTGAAGTGCAACAGTAATTAAATAAAAATCACAGCAAACAGCAATGGAGTTCTTGGACCCTTAGCTCTGAGCTAACTGGCCTGGAACTGCCTTTCTGTAAAGACAAATCCAGAACTAGCCTGACATATACTCAGTACACAAGAATGAAAAAAAGTAATGTCTTTCGGCTATTCCCGGTTAGGGGTTGCCACAGTGGAACTCCGTTCCACTAATGATTGGCAGCGGATTTTTACGTTGCCAGCCTGACGCCCAACCTTCAAAGAAGGCACACCCATTCACGCACGCACCTAACTGCATGTCTTTATATGTCACTCGACCATGGGGAGGACATACAGACTCCACACACAAGGCGCTCCAGCCGAGAATGGAATGAGAGAACCTCTTGCTGTGAGGTGACAACGCTAACCGCTGCACCACCACTGCCATAGTACACAGGTTTAATAACAGACCACTTAAAACAGCAAAACTGCAGTGCATCTATGTACTGGAATCACTACTATAGGCTTAAATTCCTTACCTAAAGCAGATACAGACTGATAAAATTGATTTCAAATCAGATCAAGAAATGAAAACCCTTGTTTGTCTTTCTCTGTCTTAGTTATGATTTACAAATCAACAGACTCTTAAAACAGGTAAACCAAACCAAATTACTAGGTTTCATTATAGGTCAAAACATTAAACCAGAGTGCCACATAAACTTGTGTCATAACAAAAACAAACCAAAACTGGGCATGGTGTACAAATCCAGATGCTATTTAATTCAACAAACCCTAAGGCAAACTGGAAAATCACTCTTGCTTCCAACACTACACTGTGCATCTGCAATACTAACTAACCATCACAACATTAATATAAACAAGCTGGGGCATAGCTACAGCAAATTCATTTACATTTCTGTAAACATCCTTAATAAAAACCCATCACTATATTGATCTAAAACAGCTACAATGCCTAGAATTCCAACATGGGAAGGGAGGTTAGCACAGTGGTAAAGTTGTTTACCTTACAGACACAAGGTGCAGGGTTTGATTCTCACATGGGGCAATTGGCTAGACTTAAAATTGCCCACAAGAGTAGTTAGCCTAGTACTAACTTATGAATATGTCCTACACCTTTCACAACTGAAAACTCTGGAAAACAGCATATATGAACCAAACAGATGCCCTGCAGTTAAGAATATTATCAAAAGCTACAACTCATCTGGGCAAGTGAGATCACATACACACACAATCTCTTGGCAATAATCTTATCAGATAATCATTATGGGGACTACTTGCATTCCATCTCCACTGCTAAACTATGGAATGTAATTCCACCTTTCATAAGAAATGGATCACATCTCAAACATGTAAAACACCTACAAGTTTCTCTCTCCAGCAATTAGAAACACAGCTGTACACAAATCATCTGCACAAGCTATGTAATCTAAATGCACAGCTCCAAATTATATCCAAAATCATGTCTGTTTAGCTATGGACCCTGCTACTGTCCCCTGCCTGACTATGTGATCCTTCTTTACTCATATCTGTTATCCCCGTCTTGACCATTCTTTCTTCTTCCTTCTCCTCACTTATTCACAAATACTCTGTTCAACCCCTTTATCCTTTAACACCTCTAACCTCTCCACATCTCATCCTCCTCCATCCCACCACCCAGCATCCAACTTACTACTACATATTTTTTACCTAAACCCAAGAGCTGCATTACTTCCTCATTTAAGACTATCAAATTGATTTTTTTAGTACAAATGCTTTCTGTTGAAATGCTGTTGTACAGTGCTTCCAAGATGACTCTGCTTGAAGTATTTAGACATTTCACTTTTATATATATTTTCTATTTTATTGACAAGGTAGTTATAAATGTCTGCAAAGAGGTAGAAGATAGAAACCATTTACCAGTGTGAAGTCTTAGAATATTATGTTGACATTCATCTAATGCTGTCAAGTACCATATAAACTCCTCCTTGTCCGAGTTATTAATAAAAATATTAATTAAGGCATACATGTATAAATGTGCATGAAAACTAATCACATTATCTCTCTTGCTGACTGTCTTATTTGGGTTAGGAGCCAGTCCTGACCTGTATGCTGAATCACTTTGGAGGGCTATGCCACACTACATTCAAGTAGACACTGCCCAAGATATTTACATTAATTTATTTATATATGCATGTTTTATTGCTAACCAAATGTAAATAATCTGTAAAGTAGTACAAGTATCAGTGAGGATTCTTCCATCATTATGTTTGATTTCATATGATGCCATGAAGTGCAATATAAAGTCTTCTTTGTTCAAGTTATAAACAAGAATATTTATTTTCTTTTCTTTTGGGCAAGCCTTTCACTCCTGCTTCAGTTTGACAGCTGTCTCTAATGCCCTTCATCCAATGCTGGGTCTACTGGTCACATCAACCCCAGACTAACGCTGTTTTTTTTTTTTTTTTTTTTTTTTTAAACAGGCAGGGCTGATATGGATTCAAGGACATTTGCAGGGGATGGGGACTGTCCTACATCTGCTGGAGAAGTTCTACTTTATGACCTAACCCTGGTTTCACCTCTCTCCCTGTCTCTGGCTACATGGTTACATATTGGCTGGAGTGCAGTGGGAGTGTATGACGTTTTACCCCACCTCTGCGGAAGCTCATCTGTGCATCTGCTGTCCCCTCTTAGACTACAGACTCTCCTGCATAAATCCAGCCTTCACCAAGGAGTCAGGGATATCATGGAGAATGGCCACTTATCCTCCTCCCAACCTGGAGTGGGCACAACCATACCCTTCCCTGTCACTTTTTAAGATGCCCAACCTGCTAATCAAACTCCGGTTGCTTGGACTGCAGTCAGGGCTTTATCCCTATACACCACTTCATAAACTTCTCCGGTTCTATAAACAAGAATATTGATATGTATGTATTCATAAGATTGCCAGAAAATTAATTGCACTGTCTCATTTAAGGACAAATGCCAGAAAAATAGAAGCATTTTTCACTTCAGCAATTCAAGCTAGCAATGCATAATGAAAAAGGCAAGAATATTGGTGACTTTGAGGCAAAAACAAATAAACCCAATATGTTTGACTGACAGTGTATCGTACATATGACTTTCATGATGTCTAATCATTTTAATTCCTGTGTACTGTCCAGTGGAATTTCACACCTTCTGACACTTGAGATGTTTATCTTTTCCACTGCTTAAGTAGCATTTTGGATTATCTGCCAAGGTAACCCAGTACTGGCTAGCTTTCAGTAGCTCAGACTTCCCTGTCTCTTCCTGTGACAGCTGATTGGCTAAGCATATCCCGAGAGGGAAACTTTGAGTTGTCACATGAAGTGAGTATTCAGTCGTTTTCTGCCATCCAAAGAAGCAAGTCCTCTGACTGACTTTTCACAAGATCAAGAGCTAATTTTTCTGTCTTACTGCAAATATATAAGCCCCATTTGGGGATGCCCTTCCTCTCATTTTATTATAAGATTTATTATGCTCTTTCTATTGTTACGTTTATTTAAAAATATATATATATATTTATTATATATATATATATATATATATATATATATATATATATATATTTATTTTACTAGTCTATTTCTGTCCGTGTGTACAGTAATTCCTGTGGGAATTTCTGCTGTAGCAATGTATGTATGGCTGGTTCCCTATTAGAAGACTGAAGACGCATTCTTTCGAATGCGTCTTGGTCGAACTCAAAAGCCTGAAACGGCAAAATATCGAAGCAGCTTTTAAGCAAATTCTTTCCCTGGGAAAGAATTTGCTTGGCCGTTTCGTTACTTTGCCGTTTTGACACTGTAGTACGGTCTCAGAGTTGGTATATTTAAGTGGGGGGTGGGGGTGGAGGGGTGCAGCCCCCCCCTCACTTAATGTAATGTTTAAAGTGTTTTATTTATTTATTTATTTTTGTTGGAACAGCAATTTTTTTTTCCCTAGGAAAAGAATTGCTGTTCTGACAGTTTGAAATTGTAAGCTTTCGCTTACATAGGGTCGATTAATCACGTTCACTTTTTTAAGCGTTCGGTGATCTAATATAGACCCTGTATGGCTTCTGTCTTTGACAAATGCTTGTTTTTTACTGTTTCTGAGAAAGCGTTCAGTATTTCTGTCAGAAGTGCAGTGCTCATATTTGCTGCTAGATACTAGAGGCTGTCTTGTGTAGTCTGAATAGCAAGTTAATCGTAGCCGTCTTTACTGTGGTTACTCTGCTTTTTTCATCTTTTGACTGGAAAATATTGCAGAACTTGGATTTTTCAGCATTTATACATCATTTACTACTATATGTATGTTCTGTGTATTTTTAACATTTGATCGTGATTTTGCCGCAAGTGAAGTCGTTTGAATGTACTGTGGAGATTTTACTCTCTCTGACAGGAAAATATAGTTTAAATTACTATTAAACCTTATTTTATGGTGGTTTAATGTGGATAAAGTGTGTGGCAATACTTTTTAAGACTGGTTTTGCACATAGCTTGCTTTCATGTTTGGAATTTGTGTACTGGAATTTCTTTAGCTTCTGTCAGTTGTAGAAGAATTCTGAAAACATTTCAAATATTTATTTTTGTTTTTTTTGTGATAATAACACAGTCTGGTAGAGTTTAGTTGTGTGGGGACATAATTATTACTAGAAACTTTAAGTGCTTATTTTGATACATTATCCAGTACTGTCAGTTTATATTTCTGGCAGATGTTTTCTGGTGTTCTTTCCTTTAACTCTGATATGCCTCCCCCCAATCAAATCCAGTTGCATCTAAAAGGAAAAAATATATATATGCTTCAGCCTACGTTAGTGTTTCTATCTGGCCCATTGCTCTGCCTGTAGACCACTTCCCCATCTTCCTCTAGTGCAGTTTTGTAAGCTGCTATGGAACAGTGTTTAGACTCTTCCAGTACCTGGTGCAGGTATGGGAGAAACAAATGCTTTAGGTGCAGGAGTGGTCTGGGGCAAGAGACCCCTTACCAGACATAATACTCTGTTCCCAGTTATTTTATCTAGTAGTGATGTTCACAAGAAATAGAAACAGAAGCTTCATCATGCAACTGATAATCAGATTATAGCTGTTTATAAGGCTGATGTGGTTTCCTTGGCTAAGAGTGTTCTGCAGACAGCTGTTTCTGGTGGTTGTGTTCCCATTCATGGCTCTAGTGCTAGTTTGGCTAGAGAATTTTCTGTTTCAGGGAATGATGTTGAATCTGATAATGACAATGGTGATCTCTTAGTTGACATGGAGTCCAGTTACTCTGATTCTTCAGAAGGTGAACCTGAACTTAAGTCCAAACAAGTGTTCCCTTTTCCTCATATCATTGCTAGATTTAGTGATGTTTTTGCTTGGGAGCAGTTTGGAGCTATCTCAGAGCTAGGCAGGGTCTATGACTTTATGGAGTATGAGATGCCTAATTCTATGACTATCCCCTCATCCTACTGGCCTTGGAAGATCTTTATAAAGCTGCCTGCAGGACACCGGTATCTATTCTAGCAGTTCCTAAAAATGTCTTAGAAAAAATATAGGGCCTCCTCAGATATAACAGAGCTCTCTTCTCATTTGACTGCTGACCCACCTACGATCTCCACAGCTGCCTGCTGAAATTAAAAGTCCTTGGCATCATCTGATACATTACCCACTGATAAAGAGGGAAATTATTAAATTTTAAGGGCAAAAGGATTTCCTTTTCAAGTAACATAGCCTTTAGAATGTTAAATCATCAAGGCTCCATGTGGAAATCTATTTTACAGTATGCTTACAGAAAATGCCATTGAGGCACCAGGAAGGATAAACCTAGTACAGTTGTGTAATTCCTACGTACCTGTAACAGTAGATGTTCAAATTTCTCTCCGTCTCAGTGGCAGCACTCACCTTCCATTGGGATTGGAGTATTTCAAAAAAAGCATGCCTTTAAACAAATCCTGATATACTGAGAGCTGTTACAATGAAACTAGACAGTACAGCAGAAGAGAGCAGTAAGAAAGCATTTTGAAGTGCAAAAGAAAGTTGGACTTTTATTTTTCTTTAGATGGTTTGTTTAGGTGTTTGACAGTTACTCAGCCCTGAACATGTTTGTGATAATGCTCAAGTTTAAAACGGTATCACTTCACAAACTATTACCCCGTCTTCCTCATTTGTTTCCTGTTAACACTAGATTTAAAAGATGCATATCTTCACCCCCCTGCACCTGTGTTTATTTAGGTTTCATGCATTTCTTAAGGTTGCATGTGTCTGTATCACATTATCTGTTCTTTGCCTCACCCCTTAGACTACCCACTGCACCAAGAGTGTTCCCAAAGTGTCTAGCTCCAAAAAAAACTAAGTAAAAGTCAAAAATTACCAAACCAAAGGCAAACTGTCTAGCTCCAGTTATAGCTCATTGCAGGCTACAGGGTATCCACATTTTTCCATATTTAGATGATTTTCTTACCTTTGCAAAGTCTTTTTCAAAATGGCAGGAATCTCTCACCTGGGTGAGAGATCCCTTATACAAGCTGGGATTCCTAGAGAACATTCAATAGTCGTTTTTGACTCCTTCACACAGGATTGTGTTCCTGGGGTGTCTGCTAGACACTTCAGTTCCAACAGCTTTTCTTCCACAGGGAAACAAAAAAAAGATCTGTATTTAGATCTGTTTCAAGGGTTTCCCATTCAAAATTTGAACTCTTCTAAAGAATATCTCAGGTTTTTGTGACTCATGACATCTATGGTTTCTTTGATATGCCTGGAAAGACTCCATGTGAAAAAGCTAGAATGATATCTGAAATCTCTGTGGTCCCAGCACCAATGCCCATTATCTTTTCAAATCCGAGTTCTGGGATTTGTCAGAAGAGAATTACCTCCCCACACCAAAGCAGTCAGCTACCACACATGCTTCTGACTTTGCACGAGGAGCAGTTTCAGGCAGGATAAAAGTGCAAGGTGTTTGGGACACCAAAGAGCAGACACAAGCACATAAATTATAAAAGAGATGCTTGATCAAATCAGGGCACTTAACTCTCTGAATCACCTTTAGTCCCCTGGACCTCTTCACGTTGTTAGAGACAATACCACAGTCATATGGTACATTATCAAATAAGCGGGAACCAGATCTTAACCTTTTGTAGACTAAACCATGTTAACCTGGAATATAGCTTCACAGCACAATCTCATTTTACAGGCATGCTATATCTTGTCAGAGCAAAGCAGCGTGGCAGCCAAGCTGAGCATGACAAATGCAGACCCTCACGGATGGAAACTAGATTGGGGGTCTTCCAAGATTTGATCAGTCTGTTGGGGGGTTCCTCAAGTAGACTTCTTTGCCTCCTCTCTGAGCAATCAGCTGGTAAAGTTCTGCTCCAGAACTCCATCTAAGAATACCTGGAAAACAGGTGTGTTTTCCTTTCCTTGAACAGGAATGTTCCTGTATGCTTTCCACACTTTCAACTGATACACTATTATCAGGGTACTTCTGAAGACTCAGAAGGAATCCCTCAGATCATTGGGGTGACTGCCTTCTGGCCCAGGCAACAGTAGCTCTCCCTTCTTTTGGAAATGGCCGAGGGCAGCTACCACAAGCTTCCTCACAGACTGGATCTATTCGCACAAGTACAGGTGTGTTTGATACACCCTGACCCAAGTTGTGCAGCAGGCACTAATGAAGTCAAGAAAGCCTGCTACTAAAAAATCATATATTAGTAAATGGAAAAGATTTACTAATTGCTGCCAACAGCAGAACCATCACCCATTCAGGGCTAGGTTTTCCCTGGTTTTACAATATTTGTTTGAGATATTCTCCTTTGGTCTTTCTTACCCCTCCGTTAAGGTTCATTTATCAGCAGTTTCTGCATGTCTTCCCGTGGATCCCCCTCTTTTAATGCATTATCATGTGATAATGTTTTTGAAATGGGTTTTGCATAAGAGGCATTCAAGAAAATTAGTGGTTCCTCCTTGTGATCTTAATTTTGTGTTAGTGAAGCTAAAACTTGCTCCATTTGAGCTAGCTCGTTAGAATGACTTGGGATACTTAACATGGAAAACTGTTCCTACTGATTGCCCTGACCTCTGCAAGAAGATTATCTGAGTGGCAAGCTCTTAAGGTGATTCAACCCCATCTCATTTTTCATAGACATGGGGTTTCTTTGAAAAATAATCCTTTTATGCTTAGTGGTATCCAAGTTTACTTTAAGCCAAACTGTCCACTTCCCTGTGATTTCTCCTGAACGTAAAAGGGAGAAAGAATACTTCATACCTTGGATGTCCACAGACAACGTGGGTCCTAATTTGACTGAACAAAATCTTTCAGCTCTTCAGATCCGTTGTTTGTTTCTTGTGAGGGTAAAAAGGGACAACCTGTGCCAAAACATACTATTTTCAAATGGTTGTTTAAGGCTATTACCTTTTGTAATATTCACTACAACAAAACTTTTCTTGGCAATTTCAAGACTCATTTTACCAGGCCTTGGCCTCATCCATGGCTTTTTTGGAAAGGGTTAGATTCTAAAAGTATTCCAGAGGCAGCAGCTTGGTCCTCTGTATATACTTTTGAAAAGCACTACAAGCTGGATTCCTTCTCTAGGTCTAGATCAGGCTTAGCTAGGACCACTCTCCACAGCCTCATGGACCCTTCTGCTTCCTTCTTCCAATTTTTGTAAGCTTGGGTAAACCTACCATGTAGCTAAGGCTACTGCAGCAGTGATGAATATGGTGAACATAATACAGTTGTATAAGTAAACTTACTATAGCAGTAGATGTTTGAATGATCACTGCAACAGTAGTCTCTCCTTCTATCCCCATTGTTTTTTGATTATGCTATGGTGTGTATATATGTTTATATTTTTACTCCTATGACCTCCTCCTCTCAGTTGGCATAAAAGGGCTAAACACACAAACCTGTGCTTTTAGGGATCACAAGCTGTGCTGCCTAATGGTTTGATTACATGGAAGGTGCCCTGAAGCTGTAGAAGTTTTCTGGAGGTTATATCCTTGGCAGGTTTTTAACCCATGTAGCTAAGGCTACTGCAGCAATGATCATTCAAATTTCTACTGTTCTGGTAGGTTTATTTCAACAACAGTACTTCCCTGGGTTTATGGGACTTCTTTTCATTAAACCCCTTCTGTTCTGCTTTTTCTGTCTAAAGGATACTTTGACACCATTTTGCCCCAGTTCTGACTCTCTATTGTGCTTCTTCATATCTCCACTCTCTGCTTTGACAGATGTAGCATTCTGCTTGGGACAACCTGTTAGAGCAACAGCTAGATTCTTATTAGATCCAGTCTCATTTTTCTTCTGGCATAGACCACCCTCTTTCTTATTAATTAATGATCATTGTAGAGAAGTGATTTGATTGATCCTTATCTGGGATAAGTGATAAAGCAATGACTGCAAGAACTTCACATTTTCCTACACTGAAACAAAAACTTTTAAGCCAATACACTAAACAATGGCAAAAAAAACTGACAAAAATGACTTAGTAAACAAAATTTTAAATACACATGCTGCGCCCCCCACACCCCCCTACTTAAATATACCAACTCCAAGATCATACCACATTGCGGAAATGGGAATACAACCCATTCTGCACTACTCACCATTGCGGGGATGTGCGGTGTTGGCGATCTCGTCTTGGTGATCTGGTCATCGGGGATGTGGATTTTCGATCTACAGGAACCCATAAATATATATATATATATATATATATATATATATATATATATATACATATATATATATACATATATATATGGGTCTAGGACTAATGCTCGAACAGCTGTTTCACCGAATGTGAAACGGCCAGGCATAATTGTGCAAAAGTGCTTTTTACTGAAAAAGCACTTTCGCATAAGTATGCCTGTTGTGGAGGTCGTACTATGGTGCAGATAAGGGAAAATTCCTTTTTCCCCACTGTAGTGCGATCTCCGAGTGAGAATATTAAAGCGGGGGGGGGGATGAATGTGGATTCGGACTATTGAACTTTCGTTCTAAATCTGTGTGTGTGTGTGTGTGTGTGTGTGTGTGTGTGTGTATATATATATATATATATATATATATATATATATATATATATATACATACATATGAACTGCGGTGGTGGTGCTGCGGTAGCGTTGTCGCCTCACAGTAAGACGTTGTCCTGTTCAATTCTCAGCTAGAGCATCTTCTGTGTGGAGACGTGCGTGAGTGGGCGTACCTTTGTTGAAGGTTGTGCGTCAGGGCCGGCAACTCGGCAAGTAAAAATCTACTGGCAATCATTAGCGGACCGGAGTTCCACTGTGGCGACCCCTAACCGGGAAAAGCCGAAAGACACAACAACAACACATATACACACACACATTTGCATAAAACTTTTTGCAAGGAGGAAAGCCTTCTGCTTCCCATGTTGAGTGGCTTCACTGCCCATTACTGAAATAAACTGTTTCTGTTGTTGAACAACTGTGGAGAAAGTTCAAACACCATAGTATAGTAAAACTATTCCCCATCGTTGTCTGTAATATTCCAGTGCAGAAAACAGTATAACCAAACTGCACCCACAGTTCATACTTAATAAAAAGTACTTCCTTACTCCCCTTTCTTTATAAGTAAACTAAGTGACCGCAGACCACAAGCATCAAACAAATTATGGCAAATGATATTATCAACCACTGCATTCAGTGCTAATGTTGTTTAATATATATATGGTCCAGCAAATGTGGACTTGACAATGACACAACATCATGCTCCTTTTTTCATGTCAAGTGCCTTAATTCTTTTTGTTCTGCCAAGTTTACAGAATACCATGGCTAATCCCTTCACATAAACTTTTAGGCAGAGAAAATGCCCTTTTTTTAAGTGGATGAAAGTTTTGGAATTCATTTCACGCGTATCTTAGAAATTACACACAGTTCTTGATATTCTTCACGTGAATAGTTTTACTGTTTTTTTCTGACCCTACTGTTTACCTATAACAGTTCTGCTCCAAATATTTTTTACATTATGGTTTCCTACTGTGTCGAAAGTACTAGTCTTTTAAAGATGCATTATGTCAGAAATGGCTTCATAAACTGTTATTATTGAATCAGTGTGAAAAGAATGCAGCAGCCCTGAGGTTTGTGGTGATAAATGTACATATTTTTATGCCTTTATTTTAAACCTATATTTTGGAACTTTATACAAGTCATTTTTTCTGTGATTTGGCTAGACTTTGTTTAGGATATCATTGTGTGTAGAGCAAATTGTGGCTAGGAATGTTGAACTGTAATGTGTTTGTAGTTGTGTTTAGGTTGTTGAATATTTAATGTTATTGTCACTGAAGAAGGATCATTTGGTTTAGTTCACTTACATGGTTAATAAATAAACTAATGAGAGGGATGATCACTGTTTAAAAAGGGTATTTATAGATGTCCTTCCTTATCACTGTTGCAGTATTCATTACATATGGGATCTCCTGCTAAGGATAGCCCATTGTCTGGCCAGTATACCAAAGTCTGTAGGTCTGATAGCCATTGTATGTCACATGCATGCCCCCATGTAAGGTGTGGGGCATAAAGGTAAGTTATGGACACAAATGCTCATAACTTCTTTGCCAGCAGTCAGAACGCCGTTATCAAATGTTTGAACGAACGCCCTTCTGCTATGCTAGTTACCAGGCCGATTTCAGATTAGTGCTGCTTTGGGGCTTCTTCTTTTTCGCATGGTAACTGTTGATGATCTTCGTGTTTCACTGTTGCAGTCATTACATTTGGGTAATCTGCTGGCAGGTTGCTCTAAGTTAGCCTGATTAACAAAGTCTTGGGTCCTGCGTCGGTTGCTGTCCCTTCTTCCATGACGTCAGGTCGTCAGGGGTATAAAACATGCAGCCGACGCCAATACATCAGTTTTTCTTGCCCCAGATGAAAGGTGTCCCCCTAATTGGGGAGCAAATACAATTAAAAACACAAAATTATACCTCCAACCAAAAGCAAATACACCAAAAAGGCTTTTAAGCGTAGTAAAGGAAAGTAGAGGTATAGCCAGAGAAAAGTAGGGAGCTGGAGGGGAGGGTAACCAGGACTGCAACAGTGAATACACTCAAACATCTACATTTATGGTAAGCGTACACAACTGTACTATGTTCTTCGTGTTTCATTGTTGCAGTCATTACATTTGCGTAGATTCCCAAAGCTATGGTTGGGAGGAGGAGTTTATACAGCATTAGGGCCAGCTATAAGGCCCTGTAAGACAGCAGTGGCAAAGGTAGCTCTGGATTTAGAGAAAATTGGTAAATGATAATGCTTGGTGAAAGTATGAACAGAACTCCAGGTAGCAGCTTCTAGAATATCCCTGGTAGGAACACCTCTGAGAAAGGCTGCAGAAATAGATGCAGCCCTGGTGGAGTGAGATCTGATCCCCCTGGGGGATAGGTTTTCCATGGTGCTTATAGCAGAAATGACAACAATGGCTTATCCATTTAGAAATGGTTTGTTTTGAAATAGCCTTCCCCTCTACCCCTACAGCAAATGCTACCAGCAAATGTTCAAATTTTCTTCGAGATTTACTCCTGTCCAAGTAGAATCTAAGTTGTCTGTGCACATCCAAGGAATGCAGAATCCGTTCCCCTTTGTTCTGTGGATTGGGAAAGAAGGTTGGCAAATGAATGGACTGATAAAGAGCCACACTGGAAACCACCTTGGGCATGAAGGATGGATTGGTCCTGAGAGATGCCCTGTCCGCATGAAAGACCAACCATTTGCCAACAAGGAGGCCAAAAAGTCTAGGCCTGATCTGGTTACTGTATAAGCCTCCTCCCCTGGATGTCTTTCTAGAAGCTAGTGAAAGCCTTGAAGACCATTCAGTGCTTGCCTTGGGATTCCACTGCATTGACCCTGTCGGAGGCCAGCATGGATGTGAATTCTCACATGTAGTTGGAGGCTTTTCACACATCTATACCTGATGCTCAGGGGGAACCCCGGCTGATAATATCCAAGGGGCCGAGGATTCCTCAGATTTTATTAAAGGAGGAAATACATACCACCATTATTGAGTCTCATCAAGGGTCTAACCCTCTGATGGTTTTTGGGTGACATCCTGCAGAAAATAAAGCAGAAAACTAAACATATTTCCCTGTAGTTAAGGATCCCCAGCATGAATAGCAGGATTTTACTGAGAGTCTGTTTAATGCTTTAATGGTCTTGAAGCCTCCTCAAGGGGTATCTGTCCCTGCCACCCCCCCTCCCAGTCATCCTCCTCTGTTAAAACGCCTAGGAATTATGAATCTTCAAATGAGGACTTGGATTCTGAAGAAAAGTCCCTAGCTTTTTCTTCCCAAAATTACTTCCCCTCTGAACTGTGGGTTGGAGGAAGAGGATGCTTTGAGTCCAGACTCTCCTTTGGAAGAGTTACACTTTGGGGATACTATTGCCCACATGATGGAGTATTTTAAGTGGGACTGCTCCCAGGTCTATGATATTCAGAAGAAGTGTTATGAACTGCCTACAAATGGAATCTCCCAAACCATCAGCTGTCCCTCCTGTTTTGGCTGCCCTTTTGGACACTTTTTCTGCTGCCTCTGTAGTTCCTGGCTGTCAGCCTCCAGCACCCAAGAAACCTGACAGGTTCTATAAGGTGCCTGAGGACTGCAAGTTGTTGAAGTGCCCTACTGCTGATCCTTTAGTGGTCTCAGTTTCCTCTGAAAAACTTTCTAAGCTGTTGCCATCTACTAAGCTCCTTCCTTCTGATAAGGATAGTAGAGCCATGGAAAGGTTGGGCAAGAAAGTTTATACTGCTGCCACCTAATATTCTAGGGTCATTGATTAACACACCAGTATGACCTAGTAAGTTTTGGCCCTCCTTTCCCAGGTATCTAATGTGCTGTCTGACTTTCCTGATTCTGATGGGAAGGCTTCTGCTCTCTCCCTGCTGGGGTCCACTTCTCAGATTGCCCATCACTTGATAAAATGCAGCTGTGATGCAGATGTCTGTTCCGGGGATGGCTTTGGTTCAGTATTGGGCATTATTCTTGGCTATTTCTTCAGGCTTTACCCAATAATATTATGAGCTATTGGATGCTCATCTGGGTAGCAAAATCTTTTTGGGACAGCTGCTGCTGACTTCAGGAAAAGGGTAAGGCCTTGCAGCAACTCAAACATATTTATCTATCCCCTATCCCCAAATTCCAGAGGAATTATCCTTCTAAGTCTGCCTTTGTTCGCAGACAGACTCACCCTCCTCTTAAAGGGAAGAAGGGTTCTAGGCATGTTCCTCCTGCTAAGTCTACTCGGACTCCTGCATTCCAGAAGCCTTCTTTTTAGGACAAGCATGTTTCTGTTTGACAGTTGACCATCCCTTGCCCTTGGCCAGGTCCCCTTTTCTCTGAACTTCCTTTATCTCTTCCAAATTGGCATTGGATCACCTCAGACTCTTGGGTGCTGTCTGTTATCCATCAGGGATGTTTCATTGTCTGGAAATCCCTTCCCCCTTTTCAGGCATTCCCCATCCTCCTCAAGAACAGCCTCATCATTTTTCAGAAGTTATTCAATCTATTTTGGGTCAGGGTACCATTCAGCTCGTTCTACCCATCCAGGTGGGGAGGGAGTTTTACTTTACAATGTTTTTGGCTTCTCGGAAGGAGGTTACATGGAGACAAATTCTGGATCTTTCTCTGCTCAACACCATTCTCAAGGTGTTTTCTTTCTGGGTGTTATCTCTTCAGACCTTGTTTCCTGTCCTTCTTCCCCAGGTGTTTTTGGTTTCTCTAGACCTCAAGGATGTATACTTTTACATCCCTTTTCATCCTTTTTTCAGGAGATATTTACATTTCTCTGTTTCTTCCTTGCATTTTCAATTCTCTGCTTTGCCCTTTGGCCTTTCTACTGCCCCAAGGGTGTTCAAATGCCTCACAGCTGTCATTGATTTGTGCAAGCTTCACGGAATACAGATTTTTCCTATCTCGACAACCTGTTTATTCAAACTCCTTCTCCCAGCAGTCTTTTGCAGGATCTCAACTTTACCATTTCTCTTTTACATGGTGTGGGGTTTGCCATAAACCTCCAGAAATCAGTCCTGATGTCTTCGGGTGCAGGCTTCAGAACTTTCTCATGCTGTCATCTCTCCCTGCTTCCAAGACATGGTCTCTGACAACCCTTTTCCACTCACGTCTTCCTCCATCCTTTCTCATGGCCAGGGAATTTCTCAGTGTTCCAGATTTTATGGCCTCACTATTCCCATGTTCCCTATCACCAGGCTCCATATGAGAAAATATCAGTGGTGTCTCATATCAGTTTGGCTTCAACAGTGCCACCCCTTGGAGGTCTCTGTTCTTTTTCATCCTTGTCTCAAACTCAAACTTCAGTGGTGAATTTATCAACTCTCTTTCAATTAAGGGCTTTGCTTCCAGGCTCTGACTCCCTCTCAGGAGCTGTTCAAGGACACCTCAAACTTGTGGTTGGGAGCTTCTTGTGGTCCTGTAAAGGTACAGGGTCTCTCGTCTCCTCATCAGAGGTCATATCAACATAAAAGAGATGAGAGCTCTGCTTCTGGCTCTCGTAGTTTTTCATTCCTTCTTTCATTCCGTGATGCTCAGAATCTTCACAGGCAGTACTACTGTGTTCTGGTATGTCAACAAACAGAGGGGGCAGAAGGTCCTATTGCCTTTGCAGACTAACTGTTCAGGTCTGGGGTCTAGCTGTCCAGTATCAAGTGACCTTTCAGGCACTTTACATTCCCTTAAAGCACAATCTTGTGGCAGACCCTTTGAGCAGGTCCAGAACACATGCTCATGAATGGATGCTTCACAGAGATGTGTTCCTTGGATGTAGTCCATTAGTGGGGTATTCCTTAGGTAGACCTTTTTGCCTCCCCTCAGAATGGACAACTTTCTCTATTCTCTTCCAGAGTTCCAAGTCCTATGACTTGAAAATTGGGTGCACTGCCTTTTCCATGGAGGGCAATGTTTGCGTACACCCCCCTTCTCTTTTGCCACGAGTTCTGCACAAGATTAGCTGAGACTCTCCACGCATCTTGCTGGTGACTCCCTTTTGGCCCAGACAGCATTGGCTCCCCCTTCTTTCTCATTTGTCTAGTGGCAGTCACCACAAGTTATATCACCAGGTGGATCTTCTCACACAAGACAAGGGATCTCTTATCCATCCTCACCTGTCCACTCTTATGTGACATTGTGGGTGATAGGGTTTGTAGAGTTTTGATTCCTTTTCGGCACCTAATTTCTGAGGATGTGCTCCAGGTTTAGCAAGAGGCCAGGAAACCTCACTGCCAGAAAATCATACTTGTCAAAATGAAAAATATTTCCTTTTTGATGCCGCTCTTGCCATCAGTATCCCCTATCTGTGGAGGTTCCTCTGATTCTGACTTATTTGTATTATCTGCTCTATACTAGGTTGGCAAGTTCTTCAGTTACAGATCACTTATTAGCAAATTCTGCTTATCTGCCTTTGAATCCTCCACTTGCTCCTCAGTTTGAGGTAAGCAGTTTCTTAAATGCATTCTTCACTTCATGCCTCCCAGGACGGCTATTGCCTTCTTGGAACTTCAGTTCTGTACTTGAAAAATTGACTCTGGCTCCTTTTGAGAAAACATTCTCAATTTCTTTGCAACATTGTACTTGGAAGCCTGTTCTTTTTTGGCTCTTACATCAGTCAAGACTGTGTCTGAACTTCAGGCTGTCATGGCTATTCCTCCTGTTTTAGTTTTTCACACAGATAAGGTGTGTCTTTAAATTAATCCTCCTTTTGCACTCAAGATGGTCAATGAGTTATCCCTTAATCTTCATACCTTGGATTTGTAATAGACCGCTTAAGCATTATTTAGATAAAACTAAAATAATTTGCAAGTCTGAGCAGCTTTGTTTCTTTTTAGCCCAGGACTTTGGATTTGGCTGTTTCTAAGCAAACCATCCCCTCCTGGATTTCTAAGGCCATTTCCTTTTGTTATTGTTTTCATGGCAGATGCATTTCTTCATCTATAAAGACCCATTCTGCTAGGGTGGTTGTCTGCTCTGGTGCCTTTTTCAAGGCTTTGGATACCAACTCCATCCTTGAAGCTGCTAATTGGTCCTCTGTTCATACTTCTACTAAACATTATAAGTTGGATGTTATTGCCAGGGCCGGTTTTGCCAGGGCTATCCTGCATGGGTTTGTAGAGGGTTCTTCTGTGCCTTCCTCCTCCAGGCTTCTTAGCTCTTATACTCTCTTTTACGTAAAGAGTACTGCAATAGTGATATGGAAGGTCATAGTACATTTGTGTACCATAACAGTAGATGTCCTTCACTTCATTGTTGGAGTATTCAGTTCCTCCCTCCTTCCCACCTCTGTTCTAGCTCTTGCCCTGTACTTTTTGTTGCAGTCCTTGCTGAAGGGTCCTTATTCCTTTACTTCTCCCCTTTTTCCTTCTGGATATATGTGTTTTCTTTTGTCCATGAGGATATTGTTCCTCTTGAGGCTTTTCAGTTCTGAGTGCTTGCATCCGTACGTCACCTTTATGCCCTATACCTTATATGGGGAGCATACATGTGACATACAGTGCCTGTAAGACCTAAAAACTTTGGTGTACTGGCCAGTCATTGTGCTATCCTTGGCAGGAAATCCCATATGTAAAGAATACTGCAACAGTAAAGAGATTAACATATACTGTTATGGTCAGATTTTACATATGTGTACTATTTCTGCCAATACATGTAGAGTATTCTGTGATGCATACAGATTTTTAACATTAAGGACTGTTTCAAATAAGAAGGTAAGTACTTCATGGGGTTTTCAGTGTCATATTAGTGGCAGTCATAGCTGAAAGTGTAAACTTGCTGTGCACTCATTGTATATGAACAGTGCCAAATGCAAAAATGCACTCAAACTAGATTCAGTAAAAGAAGGGAAGCTGTAATCTTGAAGTTGATTGCATTAAATAATAGGGGGGGTGGACTTGTAGAGATCAGTCACTTTAAGTTCCATTTTAAACTGATTTTTGAGAACTAGAGCAGCATTCAGTTTCATGTCATTCATAGTGATATCACAGAACCCACATACCTGAATATGACTTTGAGAAATGGGAGTCCAATTCATTGGAGAAGGTGTTACACTTGCAGTGGGGACCATGTAGAAAGTCTGCAGACATCCCTCAAGGTTTTGTATTGTGCATTGTATGTAGATATTTTAGTGCTGATTTTATTAATGGTAGAGGTTTGTCTGGTTCCTGCCCTAAATTTTGAGCACTTTTGTTAGGTGTATTTTTCTTTTGTTTTAATTATACACATACTTGATCATCAGACTAAGTTATGTGGTTCAGCATTCAAAATGTGAAAGGCTGAAGTCGCTCTCTTCCTAAGCATTTGTATTAAGGGAAAATGTCAGAGAGTACCATGCGGAAATGAACACACAGACTGAGATATTCTAAAACCAGGCTGAGAGATGATTTTTAATGCAAAAGCTAAGCCTACACAGAGTTGGGAAATTAGGAGAAATTAAGCGCATTTGTTCTATTTTTATATCATAATCTGTAGCATGCTGAGTTAAGGAGATAAACATATGATATATCTGGAGCATTTATGGATAATTAATAAAAGGAGCAAGCTATTTTGGTCTTTAAAATATATTAAGTTGTATAAAATAACTCATCTCAGCATGAAGTCCCCCAGCATTGCAGTTGCATGATTGCTACAAAATGAGTATGTTATGGCATGCATTCCTGTTATTATCATAGAAATGTACAGAAGTAAAATATTTAATGTGCTGAAGTTGAACCAAAGCACATCAGGGGAGTTTGAATTCATTGAGGGCAGGGGTACCAGATTAATCTGGCCAGAGAACTTGCACATTGGCTCTGATAGTCTAGTTAAGAGAAGATTTTGGGTAGGCATAATATGTTGGTTGTTTTCTGGGGCAACGAACACAGGCTTGAAATATATTTGCACCAGTACCTTTTGTAAGATACATACCTTTGTGATTGTGCATAAATACATGTATATGCATACATATTGGGGGTGTATGTAAGTAGATATAGGCATGTTAAGTAGCCAGTGAAGACATTTGAAGACCCAGACAGCAGATACAAAGGCATATCAAGGTTTTATATAAAGAAGATGCATCTGTGCAATTTGTGAGACATTTCTGGGTTAAAGACTTTTATTTCTCTGATTTCATTTTCCTTAAATTCAGCACAATAAACTCTTTATCACACACTTCGGATGCGCATATGGTGGTAGTTGAACAGTTTTAATGTCTAGGTTCTGTATACTTGAGATACATTTTCTATCTCTTTCTTTGAATTTCATATCAGGAAAATATATTTAGTTATTTAAATATATTTCTGTTTTCATTTTTGCCACTTGTTTAAGCAAAGTTAGCAGGCGGTAAACAGTACAAGAATGTATGAAAATAATAATAAAGATACAGGAAGGTTGCAGAAATGCTGATAAAATGTATTGCTGCAAAAAATATTTTGCAGAAATGCATTGAAATGCTTAATATTTATAAAGTCATCTAGGTGTAATAATTACTGAATAATTTGCATATTGTGTAATAAAAAATAAATAAATAAAAACAAAAAAAAAACATTGAATTGCATAGCATAAATGGTACAGACCACATAGCTAATAACCAGTACATAAAACCTTTCATTCAGAGCAGTAGTGGTAACATGCCTAGAAATTTTTTAGATCATTTTATAGTCGGCCATAAAATAAAGAGAGCAACAGTGCATTGAATAAGAAAGTATGATGCTCCCACTTAAAAAAAAAAAAAAAAAAAATCATGCTATCCACAGTTTATTATTTATTGACATTTGGCAACTGGAAAACTCAGACTGGGTAAGAAACCCATTTTCAGCAGAGGCCTGGGGAAAAATGCTCCAGTACAAAGAAAGTAAACATATTTTTTTACATAATTAATCACAGAAACAAATAAGAGAAAAGTCAAAATACAGAATAAAACCAGAACAGAGAAAAAAAATATATATATCTATTTATATCTATCTAGATCTATATATCTTCTTCTCTTTCGGCTGTTCCCGTTAGGGGTCGCCACAGCAGATAATCTGTTTCCATTTCTTCCTGTCCTCTGCATATTGCTGTGTCACACCAACCGCCTACATGTCCTCTCTCACCATGTTCATAAACCTTATCTTAGGCCTTCCTCTTTTCCTCTTACCTGGCAGCTCCATCCTTAGCATCCTTTTTCCAATGTACCCATCATCCCTCCTCAACACATGTCCAAACCAATGCAATCTCGCCTCTGACTTTGTCTCCAAACCGTCCAACCTGAGCTGACCCTCTAATATACTGATTCCTAATCCTGTCCATCCTTGTCACACCGAGTGCAAATCTTAACATCTTTAACTCTGCCACTTCCAGCTCTGACTCCTGCCTTTTTGTCAATGCCACCGTCTCCAACCCATACAACATAGCTGGTCTCACTACCCTTTTGAAGACCTTCCCTTTCACTCTTAGGTACCCGTCTGTCACAAATCACTCCTGACACTCTTCTCCACCCATTCCACCCTGCCTGTACTCTCTTCTTCACCTCTCTTCCACACTCACCATTACTCTGAACTGTTAAGCCCAAGTACTTGAACTCATCCACCTTCACCAACTCTACTCCCTGCATCCTCACCATCCCTATATCCTCCCTCTCATTCACACACACATTTTCTGTCTTAGTCCTGCTGACCTTCATTCCTCTCCTCTCTAGAGCATATCTCCACCTCTCCAAGGTCTCCTCAACCTAGTCCGTACTCTCACTACAGATCACAATGTTATCTACAAACATCATAGTCCATGGGGCCTCCTGTCTGATCTCATCTGTCAACCTGTCCATCTCCATTGCAAATAAGAAAGGGCTCAGAGCTGATCCTTGATGTAATCCCACCTGAAACGGATCTGTCACTCCCACTACAGACTTCACCACTGTCACACTACCCTCGTACATATCCTGTACCACTCTTACATACTTCTTTGCCACTCCTGACTTCCTCATACAATACCACAGCTCCTCTCTAGGCACCATATCATATGCTTTCTCCAAGTCCACAAAGACACAACGCAACTCCTTCTGATCTTCCCTATATTTCTCCATCAACAGTCTCAGAGCAAACATCGCATATGTAGTGCTCTTTCCCGGAATGAAACCATAATGCTGATTGCTAATCATCACCTCCCTTCTTAACCTAGCTTCCACTACTCTTTCCCATAACTACAAGCTGTGACTGATCAGTTTTATCCCTCTGTAGTTACTACAACTCTGTACATCATCCTTATTCTTAAAAATAGTTCCAAAACACTTTTTCTCTACTCCTCAGGCATCCACTGACTTTCCAAGATTTCAGTAAACAATCTGGTTAAGAACTCCACTGCCATTTCTCCTAAGCACCTCCATGCTTCCACTGATATGTCATCTGGACCAACAGCCTTTCCATTCTTCATCCTCTTTGTAGCTGTCCATACTTCCTCCTTACTAATCTGTTTCACTTCCTGATGCACTATCCCCCCATCATCCAACCTTCTCTCTCTATCTCATTCTCTTCATTCATCAGCCCCTCAAAATACTCTTTCCATCTGCTCAACACACTCTCCTCACTTGTGAGTACGTTTCCCTCACTATCCTTTATCACCCTTACCTGCACATCTTTCCCAGCTCGGTCCCTCTGTCTAGCCAATGAGTACAGGTCCTTTTTTCCCTCTTTAGTGTCCAACATTTCATACAACTCTCCATATGTCATATCCTTAGCCTTCGCCACCTCCCTCTTTGCCATGCTCCTCATCTTCTTATACTCCTGTCTGCTTTCTTCATCTCTCTGATAATCCCACTTCTTCGCCAGCCTCTTCCTCTGTATACTCTCCTGTACTTCCTCATTCCACCACCAGGTCTCCTTGTCCTCCTTCCTCTGTCCAGATGTCACACCAAGAGCCTTTCTAGCTGTCTCCCTTACCATCTCTGCTGTAACTCTTCCCTGAACTCCACCTCACAATCACCCTTTTTCAGCTTCCACCATTTGATCCTTGGCACTGCTCTCACACTTGTCCTCCTCTTCTTGATCACCAACATCATCCTACAGACCACCATTCTATGCTACCTAACTACACTTTCTCCTGTCACCATTTTACAGTCTCCAATCTCTTTCAGACTGGCCCTCCTGCATAGGATATAATCCACCTGTGTGCATATTCCTCCACTCTTGTACGCCACCCTATGCTCCTCCCTCTTCTTAAAATGTGTATTCACCACAGCCATGTCCAATCCTTTTCGCAAAATCCACTACCATCTGACCTTCTGAATTCCTCTCCTTAACACTATATCTGCCCATCACTTCTTCATCCCCTCTGTTCCCTTCACCAACATGCCCATTGAAATCCGCTCCAATCACCAGTCTCTCACCCTTAGGTACACTCACCACCACTTCATCCAACTCGCTCCAAAAATGTTTCTTTCTCATCCATCACACACCCATCTTGGGGAGAGTATGCACTAACAACATTCATCATTACACCATCAATTTCCAGCTTCATAAACATCACTCTATCGGACATTCTTTTCACCTCCAAAACACTCTTGGCATACTGTTCCTTCAGGATAATCCCTACCCCATTTCTCCTCCCATTCACACCATGATAGAATAATTTGAACCCACCTCCTATATACCTGCCCTTACTCCCCTTCCATCTGGTCTCTTGCACATACAATATATCAACCTTCCTTCTCTCCATCATATCAGCCAGCTCTCTCCCTATACCAGTCATACTGCCAACATTCGAAGTTCCTACCCTCACTACTACACTCCTAACCTTCCTCCTCTCTTTCTGCTTTCGGGCATGCCTTCCCCCTCTTCTTCTCCTTCGGCCAAAAGTAGCCCAATTTCCGCCAGCACCCTGTTGGCTAACAGTACTGGTGGTGGTCGTTGTTAACCTGGGCCTCGACCGATCCAGTATGGAAATCTGTATTATTGTCCGCATATGTTATTTGGCAGATGTTTTACACCTGATGCCCTTCCTGATGTAAATGGAAGATAACCAAGCATATATAAGCATGTCAGTTATATATACATTTTACGATGATTAATTTCAATGATATATGCATTTTACGATGATTAATAATCAAATGTTTCCGAACATATATTTACATAGAAGTTTAGCAAAATGTGGGAGATCGCATATTATATAGAATGGTGTGATGTTTATAAAAGAAACTATAGACTTGGTAAGGAGGTGCTCATGTAATTAGTAGAAATAGCACAAGTAGAGGTGGAAGTAAGAGAAGGTGATTGCTGGTAATGTGGGGAGTAATGGAAGAGTAAAGGTGGAGTTTCAGAAGAGGATGGTAGGTTGATTCTAGTATCAACCAGTAATACAGGGCTGGGTTCATAAAGGTTACCACGAGGTGCAAGCTTTTGCAGTTCAACAGCCCTAGCAAAGTGCTTTTGCATGAAGATGTGCAACACCATATTGGACTGTATGTGTAGCTTTGCTGCATGCTAATGAGGTAGTCTAGAAGAGAGACATATGTTAATTAGCCATGTGCTCTTCCCCTGAGCAGCCTCCCTGAAGGCGTCTTTGCTCAGTGTAGATTAGCATGACTGCTGTTGCACATCAAGATGGTGAACACAGCAGAGGTAAGTACTAAGGAGTTTAGTGGAAGAGTAGGGTTAGGAGGTGAATACATGTTTGTGTGTCTGCCTGCCTGTGAGGTAGCAGTAAGGTGGAGGTAGTGAAGGGTTACATTAGTTGTACATGTGTATGAATGGCTGAGTGTGAATGGATGCCATTGGATGGGGAGGGTGGTTGTTTTATGTGTGTGTTCGGGCAATTGACCAAAGATCGGACCCTTTCTCAAAGCTCAGCATTGATTCCTTCTATTTTGCAATTTTAATCAGACCTTTTTTACACAGATCCTAGTTCTTCTATGATCAAAATCCAATCAGATGCTGTAGATGAGGCTTTGTCCCACTCATCAAGATAGATGGAGAACAGTAATGGATATGAAAATTATGTACATACCAGAACCACACATCATTATTATCACCCCCTGTTCATCTCAGTGTCCCACCCACTATAATCCTGCCAAAGTGTCATCTATCTGGATTGACATGGAAGACCTGAACCTGAAGTCTTTCTACGTGCTTCCTTTTTCCATTACCTTAATGTCTGATATAGGGCAAACTCAAGTCTGTGAGATGAGGGAGCACACTGCATTATGGAAGACGGGAGGAAGTTCAAGCACTAGATATGCTTCTGAGTGATAAATTTGCTGGCTCAAGTGCATCATGAGGGTAAATAATCCCTCCGTCAAGAAGGACAGAAAAGAACAATAAGGATCTATCATTATGGTGAGGATATCACATGCATTCATTATTCATTCCACTGTTGAGGTGAATATCAAACTGTAACAGCTTGGTTGAAGTCAGAGACCCAGTCTTAATTGTCTGTGTTGTTGACTTTTCAACATTGTTATTGAGCATCTCTCTGTCACATGGACAGCATCCACCACAGGACTACATCTTTGTGACAGGACTGTGTTACAGTTTTCCAAGCTGTAAATCCCTTCAAATAATTTTTTACTTATAACTGTCATAAAATCATCATTAAGCTTCTCCCATAAAAACTAACATGGTACGTATTCTGAAAATGGATGTCTAAGTCCTGCTATTGGACTTCAGTCTCTGGGTGATTTTCTTGACATCCATTTGTCAAACACACAATAAATTGGTTATAATTATTGACCTGATCATAATCCTGTAAGTACGCATTCTTGCTCCTCAACAGATAGTGAAACATTTTGTTAAAGAGAATTTAATTTAAACTGAGTTTAAAGTGGAAGAATTGAAAGTGAAAATGTAATCTTAGAATTACTAGGAGGAACTTCAGCTGTAAGCAAACTATGAATTACTCACTCCCTCATATGGTGCATGTCATGTGAAACAAAGAAAATGAGTCCTGCACATTTCATGATAGTTAATGCTCTGCATAGCATAGGTAAAGGTGTTTAATTCTGCAGTTATTTTACAGTCTTATATTTGAGAGACATTAGTGTTATGTTCCTTAATGGAAAATCTAAATAATCTAAGAATACTGCTGCACGTCCAAAGCATCCTACACTGCAAAATAAGATTGTCTAATTTATTTCTATACGAACGCGCATGGTAACTTTGAGTCCCTTTAGACTTTTGACAGATAATACTTCCACTAAGTTTAACGCATGGATTATATTTTCAGAAGAGGTTTTAATGAGCATTGACAAGCACTATGATAAACCCAGTAATCCTTGTTCCCTGGATTAATGACTCCAAAGTCAGTTCTTCTGGAGTTATGCTTGAATGTTAGATGTGTTTTCTAAGACTATTGATTTTATCTGGCATCCTTCTTTCTGTGACCCAGAAGACAAAGTATAGCCATCAGCATCTTGCAGCTTTTCATACTGGTGAAAGTGTTCAGCCTTTTTCAAGAATGTTTGTCCATGATTTGCAGTATTTGCAAAACATCTCTGCCTACCTCATTTAGCTAATCGTTTCATTATTTTATCATTGGCATACTACATTACTTTAACACTTATACATGTAGAGTAGTGAAATTACAGCTGCCATGTCTATTTCTGGTGCATTTGCATAATAAGCTTTCACCTAATACTGAAACTTGCATTCTCGGTCTTGCACAATCCCATCTGAATGCTGTATTTTGCACATTGTATAGCAGAAATACTGTTAGCATCCTGTGATAATTTAAATAGAAGCAGCTGCTGAAATTTTAGTTTATTGTACAAGCAAGCTACTGAAACAAGTACAACTGGGGGCACTTTGTGTTTCTCATTTATTAATTTAAGAATCATGTAGGAATATCAGAGGTATCTCTAACTTTGTTTTTCAAAGTGTGCCTTATTTGTTAATTTAAGAAACATGTAGGAACTTCAGCGGCATCTCTAGCTTTGTTTTTCAGTCAATTTGTTCTCAGTAGGTGTCAGACTGCTACAAAGATAAAACGTAACTGTTGTTCCTCCCCTTAAATCTTTAATAGAAGTGTAGGTGAGGGGTAAAACATGGCCACATACAGGAATAATTTAATAACCTCCATTTCCACAAAAATTGTCTGTTACTGTAGCCATTTATTTTAAACTTGTGTTATGATTTACTGTTAAAAAATATGAAGATATTCTGTTGATTGCAGGCTAGTGAAAGAATTAGCAACATCACGTGGCTCTGAGGGTGGCATTTGGGAGCAGTTACAGTGCTGTAAGTTGTTTTGTTTGTCTTTTCGGCTTTTCCTGGTTAGGGGTCGCCACAGAGGAACTCCAGTCCCCTAATGATTGGCAGTCGATTTTTATGGTGCCGAGTTGCCAACCCGATGTCTAACCTTCAGCGAAGGCACGCCCATTCACACATGTCTTTCTGAGGCCACTCAACCGGGGGGAGGACATGCAGACTCCAAGTGACTACATAAAAGGTTCTTTAAGTTTTACTGCTGGAAACTGTTTTTGATTAACAGCACAATAGTGGCAAAGTAATAGCTTCATTGAGACCTGAGTTTGATTCCCTTGGGTTTTCTGAGAAAAGCCCTTATCGAGTACACTGCTCTTTGGTTGCGTCTATCAGGTTACTGCGGACACCCCTGGCCCTGCTGACAAACCAGGTTTTATTATTAACCTCAGTATCAGAAGGATGGCTGGGAGGTGAGGGTCAAGGAATGACTAATGGTCACTTGGTTTCTTACAGTCCATCATAATGCTACCTGGTTTTCCTTATGTTTGACCAGGAGGATAAAGGAGTACTTGAGATCAAAATCAAATCATCCCAAAATCACTGCAGTGCCTGAACTTCACAAAATAATTAAGCAAGACTTCCTAACAGAAATAAATAAAACTGTAAGTATAAGCAGAGTAAAATGAAGAGAATGAAAATAATGTCAGCTACTGAAAGCTTTCTGAAAAAATCTTACTTGCCTTCATAAATCAGACCGCAGAAATGTATGTTTTTATCTGAGGGGTCTGAGCATCTGAAAGGAATGCCCCCAATCTCCCTAGCATTGTTCTGTCACATTAAGAATAGAATGGTGTCTGTATATATATTAATGGGGAGGGATTCTCCAGGAACTTGTCCGTAGAAGACTCCCAGGCTAAACTCTTATTTTTAAATAGAAATCAGTACGTGTACTGTGAGCATTTGGAATATACCCGTGGGTTCAGATTTGGAAGAAGGAGCCAAAAATTTGCTGTTTTAACATCATCTGAAAGAAATAGAATTCATTGCATTTATTCATTGATTTAGCATTTTAGTAACTAGTTCCATTCTCTAAATTGGTTCCCTTCCATAAGAAATGCACAGGATGTCATCATCAGCACATTAGTTAACATGAACCACATGTAACTTAGGACAGTATTAATAGCTGCTGCATATGAAATAAGTTTTTCTGACAAGTACTGTTAAATTTGTGTTTTGCTGTGTAAAAGAACTTGTAAATTATCAATAAATATGCATTTAGGTTATATTGTGTGTATTGGTTTTTGTTCTGTATTATCTTTCTTTTATTTTTAGGGTTATCCAGAGTCATGATCTCGCCATTTCACTTTGAGTTGGCGATTAAACAAAAATAACATGTTTTCTTATATCAGTTCTTTTCACAGTTATCAAATGTAGCAGCATTACTTTTAACATTTCCTGCCAGCTAGCTTTAGGCAGGAAGCAGTTGTATACATTAGAGCCCACTAGGACTCATTTTCTATTTCCATTTCTTTGTTCATATCTTAGGCTTTCTTAAAGTGTTTGTACAATGTAATGTTCTGGTATTTCAGTAAGGAACAAAAAGAATTACCTTCTGAAAATTTGCTGGCTTAAACAATATTTGTGTATTCTGCTTGTTCTGTGGTGTTGAGTTGTGGTGCCCTGGCTATGAGCCAGCCAAACTAGGTCGCTTACTTAGTGCCCCAACTAATTACAGGAGCCAGCCATGTGATTAGAGGAATGAACAGGTGATACGTTCTTGCCTTTCCAGGTGGGAGGTTGACAGGGCATGTTTTGGAGGATGTCTCTCTCTCTCCCCATTGCATCCCCTGTAGAGGCTAGAGATTTGGGAGATATTCCATCAAAGGGAGCAAGGTTGTCTGAGCACTTATGTTACATGCAGAAGTGAGTACACACTGCACCCACTGCAGGCCATCACACGGAGAGTGTAGTTGAGGTGCATAGCAAAAATTCCCTGATGGCTGCCTGTATGATTGACATATTGTAATTAGCTCTCACCTAATATGAATGAGTGGGAAAAGTCATGATGATTGGCTGCTTGGTCAGCAACAGTGAAAGGCCTTAAAATTATATTCTTGGAATGTCAGAAGACAGGATGCAGCATATCATTATCTGTGTCACAGGTTCAGAGCCATAAAATTCAACTTTTCACTGAGCTGTAGACTGATTGCCATTGTTTTACTTTCAAAAACTGTGGCTACTGGGTCTATTTCATATCATCAAACAGCCACATTGTCATATGTCATCTCATCGGCAGTGCAGGCCCTCAACGCCATCCCCACCCCCTGCTAATTATATATGCCAACTTCAGGATCGCACTACAGTGGGGAAATGGACAAATTTCCTCATCCCCTACTGTAATGTCATATCAGTCAGAATGGTTTGATGGCCTGTACTGTCAATGAGATTACATTTGAAGATGACATTTAACAATGAGGCCTTTTGATGACATGGCATAGACCTGTGGATATCAGCTTGAAATAGAACTTTACTGAGAATGAAATGGGGCACCTCACCTTGTCATCTCTGGGTTTATTTCAGGTTTATTTATTACTTGTTTGCTAAGTGGGTAAGCTGACCTGGTCCAGAGACCATTTTCAGCATGACAAAGGCTATAAACAAATACATTCATACTAGACAAGTGTTACAAAATTGTAAGCAAACAGGCATATCAGTACAAATGCTGATTTTGGAATGCAGATGCTCAGGAAGTTATCAAAAGAAAAGAGGGGTGCAGGAAAGAGAGTGAGATTGAAACAAATCGACTAGTGTAAGAAGGAATACTGGTTGGCTAAAAAAGAGGTGAAGAGAGCAGTCACGTAGCAAAGAACAGGACAATAGGCAGCAGTCTCTGCTTCTGGAAAATGACCCAGCAGGTGGCACAAAACAAATCTTATGTTTCAAGGGAGAGAACAGAAAGATAAAGAAGATAATATTCGGACACTATTCATAAGAGATGCCACCAAAAATCTGCTTACCAGTCCACAGGACATCAAAGACAGAAGGAAGAAGTACTTACAGCAGTTTCTTAATGAAGCAAACTCCATTGAAGCTGCACTGACCCAGAGATAGCCTACAGTGAAAGGAAAAGAAGACCCACCCTAGAAGACGTATGAATAGTACAAAGGAAAATGAAATCAGAGAAAGCAGGAGGCTCATATGAGGCCACAGCAGATATGATTAGATGTTGGGTGAGTTAGGGGGAAATGGCTCCTAAGGGTACTCATAGCAATGTGAAGAGAAAGATGTATCCAGATGACTGGAGAATAAGCATTCTAGTGCCACTGTACAAGAACAAAGGGGACATTTGCAACTACAGGCAGTATGGAGGTATTAAACTCCTGCCACACTGCATGAAAGCACTGTAGAGTGTGATTTGATAAATACACAGGGTATTAGAAAATAAGAAATGAGTAGATTGGATTCAGATCAACATGCAGCACAACTGATCCAGTGTCTACAGTGAGAAAAACAATGGAGAAGAAGCTGGAGATGAGGAAAAAATCAAAATAAGCTTTCCTAGACTTGGAGAAATCATGTGAAGGATGCCAAAATGTTGATTTGGACAATTCTGTGATGGGTTTGGTGTCACACAAACACTGGTAGAATTAGTGCAAGCTATCTACAAGGATCCAGTGAATCAAGTATGAACATTGTTTGGACTCCTAGAGGGCTTCCCACTGGGAGTGGGTGTTCATCGGTGTTCAAGTCTGAGCCCACTGCTGTTCATACTGGTGATGGACTACATTAACCAACAAGTTGGAGGGAAGAGATCAACAGAGGTGCTGTTCTGATCAAGAACTTCAGCAAAATGGAGTGAAACCTAAGTACAGACAAGACAGTTGTCATGCAGCAAATAGGGGAATCGGAAGAAAGTGTAAATTGGGATGGAAAGGAAAATAGTAGAACTGCTAAAAGCTTCAGGTTACTGGGAGTGGTGTTTGAAAAGAAGGCATGTCTGAACGAGGAGGTAAAAGCTAGAATCAGAGGTACTGCAGCCATCTGTCTTGAGTAATTGTGTGGCAAAAGAATACCAAAGAAGATGAAAAGTAAGGTATACAAAATAGTGGTGTGACCAGTACTTCTGTATGGCACAAAAACCTGGGCAGTAAAGGCAGAACAGTTAAAGTTAGAAGTGATTGAGATGAAATGTCTGAAATGGGTGATATGATGCACATTGTGTGACAGATGAAGAAATTATGACATCAGAGCACAAGCCAAAGTAGCTCCAGTTGCAGTTGCAGAGAAGGTCAAAGAGGGAAGATGACAATGGTGTGGGCTTAAATGCAGGAAGGCAGAAGTCATTTTAAAGAAGATGGTTTGGAGCAGGAAGAGGGCAAGAGGAAACAAGGATGGCCATGGAAGACATGGGTGAATTCTGAGAGAGAAGACCTTTGGCAGTCAGGTATGACTGTTATAGAAGATACAAAAGTATCACTGAATTGAGAGAGGTGATAGCAGTTGACACAACACCCCAAACATATGTAAAAATGGGAAACATGGGGGTAGGCAATGATGGTAATCATAAAAATAGACAAGTTAAATAGAGAGTATAGCACAGCGGATTCATCACTCGGGGATGTAGTGGAACATGCTGATGGAACTTGGACACTTACCTTCTGGTCTCCTTCATTGTTTACCCCTGCATGTGTGAGTGGTTCCTTTACTTTGCAATTTATTTCTATCTCTGAGTATACCTGAATGCATACTGCATGCATATAACATCCTCAGTGATATCATCCAGATCAGTCCCTGTCATTCGGTAACAAGATGATCACTGCCCTGCAACAGTGGAATCCAGTTCAAAAGCTATCTGAGAGAAATATCACATGAAAGAGACATTTATCTCAGCCAAAGTTGTTGTATTGTGTCCTTGGGAAGGTAGTGCTTGGTCCCTTGCTGTTTTCATTTTTCCTTTCATGTCAATACAGTGCTTTCTTCCGACTCACAAGTGAATTTAATACAGTATGCAGATGATGCATGGCTATCAGTAGTAAAGATTTCTCAAGACTAGTAAATTAATTGTAGTCTTTCTTTGTGTTCAAGACATGGCTGAAGACATCCATTGTACACTTAAATCCCGAGAAGGGTAAAGGAATGCTCTTTACACCAACCTTTATTTATCATATAATTCCACTATTAATTCAGTCAGTTGATTTAGCTGCTATTGAAAATATATCTGCCATCAAGTGTCTTGAGGTTTCACTGCATTATATGCTATAGTTTACCTGTCAGGTTCAAAATAGTAGAACAGAGATCCACAAGATGCTTGAAGCTGTGTATAGATTCAGTGGATATTTTACTCCACAGTCTTGTCGTATTCTTATTCCTTCTCTGCTAATAAACTTGTTGCATGGCCTTATATTCTTTACAATCTTTCCACTGCAAAACTGGAAAAAAGTTTAAGCAAATGCATGACACTGCAGAATTTGCTGAGGTATGCCATATAGAATCCAGTCAAAAATAATTGGTCCTTATTGAAGAAAAGAGTAGAATTATTCCAATTGTTTCTACATAAGTTAATTTGTATCCACTGTCCATTACTTTCGCATTTAGGTCAGAAGCAAAATGCACGCCCAGATTTTGTAAAATACTTGCATGATGAGCATCTAAATCAGTCTGATAACATATTTGGGGTAATGCATTCTGCTTTCAACTGTCCCAAGATTTGGAATTCTCTTCTTTCAAATCTCAAAGATCTGGAAATCCCCTTTATCCTCATAAAAGAAAACATGAATATGATATGCTCATGTCGAAACAGTGCCATGTAAATTGATAAATATAAATGGTACTGAATGTAATTTAAATAGTTTTATGCATAGTTCTTTTATTTTAATGTGTTAGCCTTTATCTCATGTAAGAAAGCATCCTTTCCTGATCCAATTTATGTTTTTATGCAGTCATCAACTTATTCTGTACTCATGTACATATGCAATTACCTAACATTTTTATGAATATCATATGCTCGTCAAAATAGTGTCATGTAAAATGGTGAATATGAATGTTACTGAGTCTAATTTAAATAGGCTTATGTGTATTTGTTATTTTAATGCGTTAATCAGGTTAGAGCACTGATCCGTTAGGATTATTTCAGACTCTGCCATCAGTACATATGGAATATATAGACCTAAGAAAGATAAAAGAATGCAATATTGAGGAAAAATATGTAGAATATCAAAATGATTCACAAGCAAACTAGGTCAAAATACAAAAAATAAGGTCAAATCCAGGCACATAGACACACTGAAAAGATGTTAAAAAAAGTGCAGCAGAATGAGTAAAAAATACATTAATCAAAACCCGAACAAAGCATTTCACTAAAATGGCAACCTAATTTGATTCTGTTGGAAAAGTACAGTATATCTTCATCAGAAAGAGAAAATAACTAAAAAAAAAAAAGTAAGTATGCATAGTAACTCGTTATGTATATTAACATCTGTCTGATTATTTTATTTATAATTTAAGAGAAATGCAATATATGAAATCCAGAAACAAAAAAATAAATGGGAGGTGTGGGAAATTAGTTTAGAAGTGTGAAAAAGTTTTATACATACACTTTGATAGAAAAAAGTGAAGTAAATAATGTGAAAAGAAGGAAATATATGGATAATTTATGTTGGGTATTAATATTGGAATCATTTATGTTTGGATGATGAAAGCTGATTCATTTCAAGGGTTTTATGAATGTCTGGATAGGATACACTACTCTTCAGACAAGCAGGAAGGAGCTCCCAGAGTGAGGCATGCTGGAAAGCTTATCATGAGAGGTTCCAAAGGAGACTGTGTTTGGTGGAAGTGAGCTACGACTGTGCTGAGAAGTTTGTAATGTAAGCCTGTTGGAGATGTAGGGGAGGATTTTCAAATTATGAATTTTGTAAAGAAGAGAAACCAAGAATAGACCACCTCTTTGCTGGATAGGAAGCCAGTTTTGCTATGGTTATGGGTGAGCAGGAGTTTTAATAACAAGAAGTAAGAGGTATGAGCTGACAGAATTTTGTTAGCTGTTATTGTAAAGAATGAAACAAAACTGCTGCATTAAGGAGGAGACTGTAGTCATGCTGTAAAAGCAGAGTTCCTTTTCCTAAAAGATCATCTGTATTCAAGGGCTAAGAAATGTGGAAGTACATGTTTATCAGTTCTGGCCTTGGTTACCTTAATGTGATATTGAAAATTTAGATTTGGATCAAATCTAATCACTAGGTTCCTGAAGGTATTTGTACTTTCTGAACAGTTAGTGCTGTTGAACTGGATCTGTTAATTTTTGTGAGGCTAAAGCTATTTTTTGATGTGTGCCAATTAGCATTGTTTTCATTGTCCTAAATTTAAGCATTAGCTGCATATTGTTAAACCATGCGGAGAGGATGAGAATGTCGCTTCAGGAAGTTTTTAGTACTAAGGAGGCGTTGTCAAACATATAAATGACCATATCATCTGCATCTAAGTGGATTGTATTTGGGTAACACAAGCGGAAGTCTGTAGTGATGAAAAATAGGCGAGAAGAGAACAATGACACATGAGACCCTTTTTATGAATTGGATGGAGTCGGAAATGGATAAGTCGACTTTAATTAAGGAGTATTTATTTGGAAAAAAAGTCTTTAAACCAGCCTCTGTTTATCATTTGGACCTATAGGTAAGATGTGTTAATAGTGGTTTTCCAAGTGAAAGGCACTGGTGAGGTCAGTGAAAACAGCAGTAGTGAAATTCCCTGTATCCACATTAATTAGGCTGTCATCAGAAGTGACCCATGTTGCATTCATTGTACTCTTACCAGACCAAAGGTCATGTTTGCACCTGAAGAGGAGATATTAAATATAGGAGAACAGTTTTAAACCGACTATATTTTCAGAGAGCTTCCCTAAAGCAGAATGAAATGAAATTGTGGTATAGGTAAGTTAAATATGTAGTGAATAGGGGTGACAAGTTGATATTTACAAAGTACTTTATTTATTTTACTAGTGCCTTATACACATTGCACATTCCAATATTTAGTATAATGATGAGCTTAAGCTCACTGTATTCTATGCTGTTGTCTCTACTCTACCTATCTTGGCATAACTAATAGAGCTTTTCTTCCCAGGTATCTACTAAAAAGAGGCCTAATTCCAACTGAATTATTCTAATTAATAAAGGGAAATAACTTGCATGTAAATACAAATAATTCTGTGACACACATGAAAATTTAGTCTGGTAAAAGTATAGACTGCAGAAGAAAGTATTTACCTGTCTTAGTGGCTCAAATCAACCCACAGTGCACCAGTTAATAAGCTCTCATTCATACAGGAGAATATGATGTCAGTAGCAAAGTATGCATTGGTTTAACACCGAAGGCATTATGGAAACCATACTGAAAATAACAGAGAAGGTCGTATGTGTTGACAAAGCCTATAACTTGTTTATGTATTACCATCACACCTGATGAGAAATCTGAGGAGTATAGTTTGTTAATTTTGGGAAATGGGGTGATTAAGGCATCGTTCCATGCTGAACAGCTATTACTAGAAGGTGATAGGATGGAAAATGCATCTTAGAAATGCATCAGTGAAACATGCATACATTTTATGGAGAAATGTGGAACCCTTCAGCATCATGTGGTCCTCTTCAGTTTAGAAAGAACCTCCATGATAAATCTGTAATCAAAAGCTTTAAAGTAAAATTCTGACAGTATAGAAGGGAGAAGCATTTTTTGTAATGACCAGTAACACCCACCTTCTTCTCCTCTTCGGTTTAGAAGGAAAATCCATGATTGATTGGTAATGAATAATCTTAAAATAAAGTCATGGCTGCATAGAAGGGTTAGCTAAAGAACAGAGACTGAGGTAGAGGCAATGTCCGAGGTTGGGCTGCTGAAGAGCTCTTCAAGAAGGTTTGCAGTCCCAAGAAAAGGAAAAGGAACCAAGTTTGTTTGTTTATGAGGAAGTTAGATTTGGCCAAATCAGTGTGATTTTGGATGAAAGTACTCGTGTCAAAGAGGAAGTATTTTACTTTGCTTATATGCTGTTATTTCAGACAGCCCAGGCCCACTCTGCTGCTTTTATTTGAACTATATGATTATGAAAACTAAGGGCACTTGAAGATGTGAATTTTGTGCATTACTGAAAGGAAAAGGCTATCCTGGATATTTCACAAGATGTTTGTAAATAGTTCAGTGGTGCTACAGCCTCAGTATTATTGAGCCTGCCACAGTACATAGCATTCTAAATTCACAGCCTGGAACCTGTTAAGTCTTGTGCATTATCCCTGTTGTGGAAAGGAAGTTTCATCTTCACCTTCTTTCTACTTCTGTCTTGCATATCCAGAAGATCCTGTTCAGATATAACACTAATCTCCTTTCATAATCCTTAACACGTGTTTGTATCAGCTGATCTGTTTCCCCCCTGCTTCAGCATCTGGCCAGGATGCAAGTGCATCTTGACTGCTTCCTTTTACTCTTTAACTGATATCTCTGTGAATACAGATGTATGCCTGCCTGTCTGCACCATGACAATCTCTAAGTTTGTGCCTGTTATGGGAGATCCCGGAATGAGTTCCTGCATTTAAAATATTTCTCTCTGAAATAGTTCTCATTGTTTTGATACAAATGACTACCCAGTTCCCACAATTCTAGATTATCGTTTCTTGTGGACTAATGCAGATCTGGCATAAGAAAAGTTAATCTTTTTACAATTTTTTGCCATTGTTTGCCTTTGATTATAAGACATTGCCTTAAATGTCTCTTAAAACCTTCTCCCCAAGTCTCATGCTTGTCCAACCTTAATTTTAACACTGGAGTAACCGACTTTACCACTCCAAGTCTTTCTGCTTGTGGCCTTAAATTTATATTGTCAAATACATTGTTGCTGCTCTCACTTGAAACAGTGGAATCTCTGAAGTGCAGGCCTTGTGATGTGAAGAGCCACAGCTTGTATTTTATGAGTAGATTTTACATCCTTGTAAGCCCTAAACACTTTCCTAAAGTAGATTTAGATCTTAGACTGAGTACTTCTGATGCCATCTTATCTGATTTGCAGACTGTTTTTGTATCTCTATAACTAAGGTGTTTCCCTTACTCCGCTGCCTGAAATCAGGTGTCTAAATCCTTCCTGCATCACATAGACTGTGCTACGTTCTCTTAACTGGTGGCACATTGTGCCTTCTGTCTGATCTCATTTTAGGTAGTCGAGGAACTGAAGAGGTGTTTCACTCTAAGCACTCCTCCATCACTGAGATTGTTGTTGTTGTTGTGTCTTTTGGCTTTTCCCGGTTAGGGGCCGCCACAGCGGAACTCCGGTCCGCTAATGACTGGCAGTAGATTTTTATGTGCCGAGTTGCCGGCCCTGACGCACAACCTTCAACGAAGGTACGCTCATTCACGCATGTCGCCACACAGAAGACGCTCTAGCTGAGAATCGAACAGGACAACGTCTTACTGTGAGGTGACAACGCTACCGCAGCACCACCACTGCAACTAAAAACAAATAGAGGAAAAGCTTCGATATTGCCAAGAGTACTGTTTGCAGGTTGGAAGAGAGCAATACTGAAAGGCTTTGTGGAATCTTTCCCTGAAGATCTGGAGTTACAATATGTACTTACATAATGTTTAATATTCCTAAAATAAAACCTAAATGACCACCAAAAAGTGCATTCTTTATAAAATATTTGCAGTAGTAACAAGAAGAAATCTTGTATACATTTACATAACCTAAGAATAAGGTTTAAGTGTTTTTATGTCTTTGGAGAACTGATTAGCAGATATCTGAAATCAGCTGTTCTTGATGAAAAGGATTTTTCTTTAGCTCTTTGAAGAATGGTCTTGAACATTTTAGCCAACAAACTATAAAAAGTCCTTTAACTTAGGTTTTATTAAAATGCTTCCTTTATGTAGACTTTAAGAACTAGAACCCCCCCATTTAATACAATCACTACACCAAATTCCATGACAACAGTCATGGTTTTTGTTAGTTAAATGAGCCATCTTCCCCCTTTGTATGGCATGCTTCAGGTGCAGGCTGCAGAATAGCTCATACTATTGTGAAGAGTTTGCTATACTTTTCCTGCCCACACCGTGAGAAGAATTCAACAATTTCTGTTGCATAGGCAGGACAGTGTAGGAAATTGTGGGTTGTTTCTTCAAATAAAAGCCTTTGGCATTACACTGTTAGAGGATTAACCTGTTGTGAATGGAGAGTGTTGCTGTCATCTGGTAAAGTGATTAATAAAGCAGAACCTTGGTCACTATCTTAGTTAAGCTACTTTATTGCACTGCCTCTGCTGGAATATTCGTGAAATATTAACTTGATTTCTGGAAGTGCTGCTTGTATAAAATATTGAAATATGTTTAAGCTGGGATCCTACACTCAACTAAAAAAAAAAAAAAAGCCAAGATTTATAATTTAGTCCAGAGTCTCAAGATACACCTTTATTTATATGTGTATTTGTATTCATCTTTAAATTCAGTTGTTCCCTATAACCCAGCCACTGGAGATGCACAAGCCAGTGCATTTCTTTGTGCCGGTCCCAAGCCTGGATAAATGGGGAGGGTTGCGTCAGGAAGGGCATCCGGTGTAAAAATTCTGCCACGTCACTTATGGTGCAAACATTTCATATTTCCATACCGGATCAGTCGAGGCTCGGGTTAACAACGACCGCCACCAGTACTGTTAGCCAACAGGGTGCTGATGGAAATTGGGCTACTGTTGGCAGAAGGAGAAGAGGAGGGCGAAGGCATGCCCAAAGGCAGGAAGAGAGGAGGAAGGTTAGGAGTGTAGCAGTGAGGGTAGGAACTTTGAATGTTGGCAGTATGACTGGTATAGGAAGAGAGCTAGCTGATATGATGGAGAGAAGGAAGGTTGATATGTTGTGTGTGCAAGAGACCAGGTGGAAGGGAAGTAAGGCCAGGTGTTTAGGAAACGGGTTCAAATTGTTCTATCATGGTGTGGATGGCAGGAGAAATGGGGTAGGGGTTATACTAAAGGAACAATATGCCAAGAGTGTTTTAGACATGAAGAAAGTGTCTGACAGAGTGATGTTTATGAAGCTCGAAATTGATGGTATAATGATGAATGTTGTTAGTGCATATGCTCCACAAGTTGGGTGTGCGATGGATGAGAAAGAGAAATTTTGGAGTGAGTTGGATGAAGTTGTGGTGAGTGTACCCAAGGGTGAGAGACTAGTGATTGGAGCGGACTTTAATGGGCATGTTGGTGAAGTGAACAGAGGGGATGAGGAAGTGATGGGTAGGTATGGTGTTAAGGAGAGGAATGCAGAAGGTCAGATGATTGTGGATTTTGCGAAAAGGATGGACATGGCTGTGGTGAATACATATTTTAAGAAGAGGGAGGAGCATAGGGTGACATACAAGAGTGGAGGAAGATGCACACAGGTGGATTATATCCTATGTAGGAGGGCCAGTCTGAAGGAGATTGGAGACTGTAAAGTGGTGACAGGGGAAAGTGTATTTAAGCAGCATAGAATAGTGTTCTGTAGGATGACGGTGATCAAGAAGAGGAGGAGGAGTGTGAAATCAGTGCCAAGGATTAAATGGTGGAAGTTAAAAAAGGGTGATTGTGAAGTGGAGTTTAGGGAAGAGTTAAGACAGGCACTGGTTGGCAGTGGAGAGTTACCAAATAGCTGGGTAACTACAGCAGAACTAGTAAGGGAGACTGCTAGAAAGGTGCTTGGTGTGACATCTGGATAGAGGAAGGAGGACAAGGAGACCTTGTGGTGGAATGAGGAAGTACAGGAGAGTATACAGAGGAAGAGGCTGGCGAAGAAGTGGTATTGTCAAAGAGATGAAGAAAGTAGACATGAGTATAAGGAGATGAGGTGCATGGCAAAGAGAGAGGTGGCGAAAGCTAAGGATAAGGCATATGGAGAGTTGTATGAGAGATTGGACACTAAAGAGGGAGAAAAGGACCTGTACCAATTGGCTAGACAGAGGGACAGAGCTGGGAAAGATGTGCAGCAAGTAAGGGTGATAAAGGATAGTGAGGGAAAGGTACTCACAAGAGAGGAGAGTGTGTTGAGTAGATGGAAAGAGTATTTTGAGAGGCTGATGAATGAAGAGAATGAGAGAGAGAGAGAAGGTTGGATGATGTGGGGATAGTGAATCAGGAAGTGAAACAGATTAGCAAGGAGGAAATAAGGACAGCTATGAAGAGGATGAAGAATGGAAAGGCTGTTGGCCCAGATGACATACCAATGGAAGCATGGAGGTGCTTAGGAGAAATGGCAGTGGAATTTTTAACTAGATTGTTTAATGAAATTTTGGAAAGTCAGAGGATGCCTGAGGAGTGGAGAAAAAGTGTTTTGGTACCTATCGTTAAGAATAAGGGTGATGTGCAGAGCTGCAGTAACTACAGAGGCATAAAACTGATCAGTCACAGCTTGAAGTTATGGGAAAGAGTAGTAGAAGCTAGGTTAAGAAGGGAGGTGATGATTAGTGATCAGCAGTATGGTTTCATGCCAGGAAGAGCACTACAGATGCAATGTTTGCTCCGAGATTGTTATTGGAGAAATACAGAGAAGGTCAGAAGGAGTTGCATTGTGTCTTTGTAGACTTGGAGAAAGCATATGTCAGGGTGCTTAGAGAAGAGTTGTGGTATTGTATGAGGAAGTCGGGAGTGGCAGAGATGTATGTAAGAGTGGCACAGGATATGTACGCGGGTAGTGTGACAGTGGTGAGGACTGCAGCGGGAGTGACAGATCCGTTTAAGGTGGAGGTGGAATCGCATCAAGGATCAGCTCTGAGTCCTTTCTTATTTGCAGTGGTGATGGACAGGTTGACAGATGAGATCAGACAGGAGGCCCCGTGGACTATGATGTTTGCAGATGACATTGTGATCTGTAGTGAGAGTAGGAATCAGGTTGAGGACTCTGGAGAGGTGGAGATATGCTCTAGTGAGCAGAGGAATGAAGGTCAGCAGGGCTAAGACAGAATATATGTGTGTAAATGAGAGGGAGCGTAGAGGAATGGTGAGGATGCAGGGAGTAGAGTTGGTAAAGGTAGACGAGTTTAAGTACTTGGGATCAACAGTTCAGAGTAACGGTGAATGTGGAAGAGAGGTGAAGGAGAGAGTACAGGCAGGGTGGAATGGGTGGAGAAGAGTGTCAGGAGTGATTTGTGACAGACTGGTACCAGAGTGAAAGGGAAGGTCTACAAGAGGGTAGTGAGACCAGCTATGTTATATGGGTTGGAGACAGTGGCATTGACAAAAAGGCAGGAGTCAGAGCTGGATGTGGCAGAGTTAAAGATGTTAAGATTTGCACTCGGTGTGACTAGGATGGATAGGATTAGGAATCAGTATATTAGAGGGTCAGCTCATGTTGGACAGTTTGGAGACAAAGCATGAGAGACGAGATTGCGTTGGTTTGGACATGTGCTGAGGAGGGATGATGGGTATATTGGGAAAAAGATGCTAAGGATGGAGCTGCCAGGTAAGAGGAAAAGAGGACGGCCTAAGATAAGGTTTATGGATGTGGTGAGAGAGGACATGCAGGCGGTTGGTGTGACAGAGCAAGATGCAGGGGATAGGAAGAAATGGAAAGAGATGATCCGCTGTGGCGACCCCTAACGGGAAAAGCCGAAAGATGATGACTTAAATTCAGTTGCTCCCTATATCTGGGACATTTATTCTGCAGTCTGTCTCTCTATATATGTATGTATACTGTCATTTTTCACCGAGGAGCTGAATATTTACTTGGCCCATTGTTTGGCAGGTTGCAAAAAAGGTAGAGTTTAAAATGTTGCATAAAATCATCACTATTGATTAATAAGCACATATTACATTTTGTGACTATAGCCCTGTAAGCATGATAAATACCAGTATTTGTCAGTCATTTTTGTTTGTAGGCCACGTTGCTCCAGGAAGAGCTTATTTATATGTGATCCATACTATAACCCTATTCCGGCATGGTGTCCAAGTTATAAAAACTAACCTTGCCCCACCTTTGAACCTGCTGCCTCTCTAAAGATGCTCAACTGGAAGACCACCTTTCTTATAGTTTTACATCAGCTAGGAGAGTTTCTGCACTACAAGCCCTCATGTACAAAGAGCCTTTCACTGCCTTTCACAGGGATAGGGTTACCACTCGATTAAACCCATACTTTAGCCTTTGGTGGCATCAGAACTTGTTTTAAACCTGGTTATCCATCTACTAATCTTCATCCAAAATCCACAGAACAGGGCAGAGCAAATCCTTCTCTCCCTGGATGTGCACAGGCAGATCAGGTACTATTTAGATAGGACTAAACCCCCTAATTGAGCAGAGCCATTGCCGGATGATTTTGCAAACAGTAAACAGGACAAGCCTGTCTCCAAAGAAGCCATTTCAAAATAGATAGCTAACTGCATTACGTTCTGTTACTCACACTATGGAAAGGATTTACCTGGGCATATTAAAGCCCAATCCACCAGATATGGGGTGACTACCACTGCTTTCCTCAAAGGAGTCCCAACCCAGGCCATCCTAGAGGCAGCCGCATAGAACTCAGTCCGTACCTTTCCAAAACACTATAACCTAGGTAATATCTCCATGTCTAGAGCAGGTTTTACTGCTGCCATCTTACAAAATCTTATTCCTAAAGTCCTCTCAGGAATCAGTACTGCAACAATAACTATGAAGAACATAGTACAGCTGTGTCTCACTTTCCATAACTGTTGTCATTCGAGTAGATCCAGTACATACTCCCACCCTCCAACCCCTCTATCTGTTGACCACTTGTCTCCCCCTTGCTGGATGCAAGGGGTAGAGAGTTTTTTTCTGTAGGTAGTCCTGTTATTCCCATCATCCCCCCTCTCTGCCTCTTGCAATTTTTCATCCTTCTTACTTAATGTCAGACAAATGGGGAGGTTGTGCTGTCCTCAAGCATCAAACTGCTCATTTGCTGTTTAGAAAGGCAATGCCGATGGATGATCTGCTTAAGCCCTGACATTCAGATGTTGGTCTTCACACATCTGATGGCAAGGGATGATTTAAAGACTTAAAGACCCAATTATGGGCTTCTGCATGGCAGGAGGAAGACCCAAGAATCCATACTGCAACATTGATCTACTGAAACATCGACAATTATGCTAAGTGGGACAGAGCTATAGTTACGCCACACCTTGAGGATGAAAGCAATGGTAGGGCTCGGGCTGAGATGTGATGTAGGTGTTTTGCTTAGTACAACTTAACACTGCCATCCAAATCAGATAATGCTACTCAATGATGGAAGCCTAAACCTCAAATGCAATCACTCGAGGCACTCCGTAAAATGGAGAACATCGACATCTGTGCAGTGACAGAGACCTGGTTCAAAGCTCCAGAGAGCACCCCTGCATTACCAGGCTATAACTCATACCACACCTTTTGGCCACGGAACGAAGCACTAAAGGTGGAGGCGTGTCCATATTCATTAAAGATATCCACACCTCCAGGCTATTTGCACAGCATAATGCATCCGAGATTATCCAAGTGCAACTAACTCTGGGCAAGACCTCAATCCAAATTGTAGCTTGCTACAAACCCCCCATCATACCCCAGGTGTCCCACTCCTCATTTCTTGATACACTGGAAAGTATTAGGGTAGAACCCAACACCCTAATAATGGGCATTTTCAACTACCCCACCATTAACTGGGAAAACTACTCATGTACCAACTCTTTTGCTCAACGTTTTGTGGAATTTATAAATTCCAACGCTTTGGATCAACTTATTCACACCCCCACCAGGGGCAGCAATATCCTAGACCTGGTCATTAGTAACATTGGCAACCGGTGTTCCACACCAGAGGTCAATTCCTCGTTGGTCAGATCCGACCACAAGCTAATCACCCTAGACATCCACATCCCGTCCTCACCCCCAATTAGGGAAACCACCATAAAAAACTTCTCCAAAGCCAAATTTACACTTCTTAAGATAGAAGTGGCAAACTTCATGACACCCATGCAGACGGACAATAGAGGTACGACTGCTGAATCCTACACAAATCCACTTTATAAGCACTTGCACGAGTGCATGGATCATGCTATCCCTAATAGAACCAAGATGCTATCCTCCAAAAAAAGGAAGCCAATCTGGTGGTTTTCTGCCATAAACAAACTCTACAACAGAAGAAAGAAACTTTTGCAAAAAAGAGTAAAATCCCATGACTGGAGGAACTCACTGGTCAACCTCAATAAGAAGCTGAGATCCCTCATAAAATCCTCCAAAGCTAGTTACGAAAACAAATTGCCACCGACTCTAAAGACAACCACAAAGTATTCTATAGCTATGTCAAGAATGGCACTAAATATACAGAACCAACTGATATTGCCAACATCCTGGCAGATAGGTTGAGTGCTAACTTTACCCCCCCCCCCCCTCTCACCCCCTAGATGGCCCATCTCTCTACCGGAAGAATGCAAAGTTCCTGTAATCATGGCTGCACAGGTAAAAAAAAAAAAACACTCTCCAAAGCAAAGAGCACAGCATCCATGGGACCTGACAATATCCCAGGCTGCTTTCTACACGAACTACAGAATGAAGTGACACCCTGCCTAACTACCATGTTCAATCATAGCCTCACCTCAGGCTTTGTGCCCACTGAATGGCACACCGCAACAGTTATCCCACTCGACAAAGGGGGAGCCACGATGGACACTGGGAACTACCACCCCATTAGCCTGACGAGCCTGGTCTGCAAGGCCATGGAATGTATCATCATGGAACTCATAAACAAAGACACTGGTAATCTCCAAATTCTGTACCCTACCCAGTTCGGGTTTGTAAAAGGCAGATCATGTCTCCTAAACCTGATTGACTTCTTTGAAGCAGTCACCAAAGCCATAGATGAGGGTAAGGTGGTTCACACAGCTTATCTAGATCTCGCCAAGGCTTTCAACACTGTCCCCCACTCTGGAATTATAGATAAGCTCACTAAACTAGGTATAAATCACTATGTCACAAGATGGGTTGCCAACTGGCTCATGGACAGAACCCACAATGTGACAGTAGCAGACTCCAAATCTGACTTCAGACCAGTGACAAGTGGAGTACCACAGGGTTCAGTCCTGGGTTCTCTCCTGTTTGGTATCTACTTCTCTGAAGTACAGGCTAACACAGAAGGTCTTTTACTAAGAAAGTTTGCAGATGACTGCAAACTAGGAGTCATAATCAAAACTCCTAACGATGTGGACATACTACAAAGGGGCCTCACTGAGGCAGATTCCTGGTGTCAAAGCCATGGCCTGAAGCTCAATGCCAAAAAGTGTATTGTCATCCCCTTTGGTAAAAACTCTGTACCTATGAACTACCACATAAGTGGCAGTCTCCTTAACGCTAAAAGTCTGATAAGAGACCTTGGGACACAGGTGGACAGTAGTCTCTCCTTTGATAATCACATAGCCACAGTGGTCAGGAAATCCTTCTACGTGGCTCACCTCATCACAAAAGGTTTCTCATCCAGAAAAAAAGAGGTCATTGTTCCCCTCTACTCATCACTCATTAGACCCATTATAATGGAGTACAACGTCCCTTTTGGTATGTACCTCACAAGACATCTACAACTGGAAAGGACACAGAAATACCTCACAAAGAGGATTACTGGCCTCAAACAGATACCTTACGCAGACCGTCTCAAAAAACTCCAGCTTTAGTCCATCACATATCGCCTACTCAGAGGCGATCTCTGCCTAACATACAAAGCTATGTCAAACCCAGAGCTGTTGGACATGCTCCACTTAAAGAAATCCCAATCCCTCCGAGGTACATGCTCTAGGGACCTAAACCTTGTCACTACAATAAACAGGACATGCTGGAGGGATAGATTCCTGTCCCAGAGACTTCCCATACTCTGGAACAGACTACCTGTCTATGTCAAACAGAGCTCCTCATTAGCACTCTTCAAGAAAAGTCTTGACGATTGGATCGGAAATAGGAAATTCACCCCAGGGATCACTTCTGTGGCTCTGCTCGACAGGGGCACAGGAAAATAATTTTCTTGGGTGGTGAAAGCCAGGGTACCTTTTTGGCTAGGCTTATACAGGCCCTAGGGCTAATAGCCTAGTACTTACCTAAAGATATTGTCAGGACTCAAAGAACTGGTATTTTTAATTTTGGAAAAGTGTTAAAAGGACTTGGCCCAGAGTGATATTGGGTAACAATTTAATATTCTAATAATAATCTGAGACTCATTAGTGTGAGTCCTGGAACAGAGATATTGAATGAGCAAAACTGCAGACTTTACGTATACCAGGTCCAAGATTGCGGTTTATTGAAGTATTCCCTTTCTCAGACCTATAGCAATCTCAGAGTTAGTGTATCTATCTATAGATACATACTTACATATATAGAAATATATATATATATATATATATGTGTGTGTGTATGTACATATATTTATATATATATATATATATATATATATATATGTGTGTGTGTGTGTGTATACATATATATATATATATATATATATATATATATATATATATATATATATATGGATATAGATATGTGTGTGTGTGTTTGTATTTGTTTTGGGGCTGGGTGCATGAGGCTTGCCCTCTGTAAACAAAAAAAAAAGTTTATATGAGAACAGCAATGATCCACATTTGCTGTTTTGCATTTTCTTATACATATGTGTGTTTTTCTTTCTTTAATTCTGCACAGAATTACACTAGGGAACCATGATATTTTGAGAGGTGATATGGGGAGTATAGGGTGAGACTGAGAGGAGGTTGGTGGAGTGAATTTTGGAGTACTTTGTCGTCAAGAATATTAGCAAATATAATTGGGTTCAGAGAAGCTAGGAAACCAGAACTACCAGTCCAACGCACATATGACAATGTGCACAAGCCCAACTGAAAGGCGCCAAATTTAAAAAAACATAAGCCAGCCTTAGATTCCACTGTAGAGAATTTTAATACAAAAATCTATGGGCAAGATTACACATATATGAAAATACAACACCTTGCAACTGTCCTAAAGTTTTTGATATAAAAGTTTTTGGAAATTGTAGTGGTGATTGGGTGATTTATTTGGTTAATTGTACTTGCCCTGCTTTTTATGTTGGGCAAACCTCTCGTCCATTCAAACTTAGAATATCAGAATACGAGTGACATTAAATGTCACAGAAATACAAATGCCTTATATAAACATCAGCTTTTACATCCTTCTGCTAGTTTCAGATTTACAGTTGTTGTTGTTTGTCTTTCAGCTTTTCCCTGTTAGGGGTCGCCACAGCAGAACTCCGGTCAGCTAATGATTGGCAGTCGATTTTCACGAACGCAGAGTTGCCAGCTTGACGTTCAACCTTCAATGAAGGCACGCCCATTTACAGATGTCTTTCAAACGCCATCCATCCGCAGGGAGGACTTGCAGACTCTACACAGAAAGCACTCCCAGCACTCCAGCCGAGAATCGAACGGGAGAACCTCTTGCTGTGAGGCAACAATGCTACCGCTGCACCACAGTGATAGATAAAATATATAAACCAAACACTTCTTCAGAACATTTACATTCCCCTTTGGATTATAAAGAAAAAATGTGGATAATAACATTGGGTGGCCTTTTTTCTCCGGGACTCTGAACAATTGTGATTGGTTAATTGTCTGTGCACCATTTAATTGCAAGGTGTGTGCTGTATCACCCTCTGGGTGTTTGTTTTTTGTATTTTAGTATATGGGTAATCTTGCCCATAGATTTTTGTATTAAAATTCTCTACAGTGGAATCTAGTACTGGCTTATGTTTTTTTTAAATTCAGAGAAGCTAGTACCATTACAAATGCATTCAGTACAGAAATGCTGGTTGATTCTGAATTTCCTAATGCATCCAAAGAAGGCTTTATTTGCTGTGTTTTGAATTGGTGTAGTGCTAAGCTCAGAGTTGACCTTGCATTTCCTAATAATAAGTTTGAATAATATACTTATCAGTTTTTAATCCCTCTTACAATGATGATGTGGAAGCTTTTTCTTTAATTTCTTGAGTTTGTTGTTGTGGGGTTCCACCATCTGGTTTAGTTTTAAACTTGCCATTACATTTTCATCAGATGAGTACAGATGTCTCAAGTAAAATTCAGAGGAATAAGCAGTAGCCTCAGGTATAAGGTTTGCTGGATAGGTTACAGTTTGTGTTTGTTGGTAGGCTCAATAAATAGTTAAGTTAGGTGTATACTGGTTTGTTTGGATTGTTGAAGGCACCCATAAAAAAGATATTTGTTTCAATGGTTAGGTTTTCTCAGTTGTTAAGGTAGTCTGTGTACTCTTGAGGAGTCCTAGATAGGCTTCTATAATTGGCTAAAATGTGATAAATAATTTTGAGTATTATTAGGACTTCAACCAGTTCCAGATTTTATATCGTGGAATTTTGTCAGACAGTGTGTTTGAATAAATGTGGATATTCTCTCACGGTTGCCAGTGGATTTGAAAGCATGATAGGTGCTGTACCCTGAAATAGGAGTAGTGCTGTCACTAACCATGAACCAGCTTTCTGTAATTACACAAATGCTATTATCTTCAGTACTAAGTAACAAAAAGCACGGTAGAATGAACAGGATACCAAACAAAGATGAAATTTATTTAGCACTTTCGTCAAATATTACAATTGACTTCTTCAGAAAGCCTTAGTATCTTCAATGCTAAGGAAAGCTTCAGATTTAGACATGTTGTTAAGGCTTCTACCTTTATATTAACTGGATTGGTATTTTCTATTTCATGATGTTGATCAGCTGATCTTTGTTTAAAAAGGTATTATAGGGTAGGAAGAATTTTAGCCAGTATGTGAAAACTGAAGGGGTGAGTGGTGTAATCCATCCCTGGCAAAGGGGAGAAGGGTGCTGCCAACCATTTCTACCTATGCAGAAACACACCCTGCTGTGATGATGATGTCTGTTTTTGTCCATTTCAGCCTTGGGGTATATCAGATCCAATTGGATCTGACTTTGGCAAAGCTCTGTGGATCCAGGGCTCTGACTCCTCCTCTACCAGTAATTCCCCTTGTTCCTCCCAAAATACCTAAAATCTCATTTGCCAGTTCGGGTGTATATCAAAAGTTCGAACGCAGAAAAGTTTGAATACCAAAACCTCAAACTTGAAAGAATTTGGTGGGCCCTTTCCACGGCTTCGCTATTTCCTCCACTGTGGTGCGATCTCTGAGTTGGTATATTTAAGTAGGGGGGGTATGGGAGGGTGGAGGGTGTGGAAATAGTTTGTAGTGTTTGTGTGTTTCGCGTGTTGTACTGGAACAGCAATTTTTTTTCCCCAGGGGAAAAAAATCGCTTTTCTCAGTCTTCGAGGTTTTCAGCTCTCATGGTTTTGGGTTCGATGTTATAACATTCGAAGTTTTGACACTTCTGTTTTGTGATATAGACCCATCAGTTCTAGTGGAAGGATGTGGTCTATGAGGGCTCTGATCTTTGCATATCTAAGTGACATTCTCTTCTGTATTGTAGATAGCTTTTTCTGATGGTTGTTTTACAAATAGTTTTCACTTAAATCTCATTATTTTTTCTCCCTTGGTATAGATATATATAAATAAATGTATATATATATATCTATATCTATATCTATCTATATATATATATATATATATATATATATATATATGGTTCTACCTCACATAAACGAAACACCAAAACACCGACAACGCAATCACCAAAACCACATAACCGACAGTACAAAAACACGAAATTCCACATGCCCGACAACGAAATAACCGACGGTACACAAACATGAAACCTCATACACTTCACACACCACAATCAACAAACAAAACACATTCCCCGTCCAAAAACCACATACACAACACAAGCACACCAAAATCCCTACAAACCCACACTAAACCTCACATACACAACTACCTACAACCCTAACCCAAACCCTAACCCTAAGGTCCGTCACTACCGCACTTACCTGACCGCTCCTAACCCTAACTCACTTATCCGCCCTAACCCAAACACAATCACTACCGCACACTTACCTGACCCCTCCTAACCCTAACTCACTTATCCCGCCCCTAACCCAAACACAATCACTACACACTTACCTGACGCTCCTAACCTAACTCACTTAACCCACCCCTATCCACACTTACCTTACTCGCACCTAACGTCCGTCACTGCATACTTACACAGCCTTTTCCCATTTCGGGCATCCTCGGCGGTGCTTTCATCCGTCGGGTCGGTCTTCTGCTTGTTGATCTTCTAGGTCCCGTCGCGTCGATCTTCTGGGGCTCGCGATTTCCGTGTCGATGTTCCAGCATGTCGTTGAAGTGAGGTAGAACCATATATATATATATATATATATATATATATATATATATATATATATATATATATATATGTATAAAATCAATGTATATATAAAACTATGTATATAAAAAAACAAATCTTCTCAGGAGTCTGCTCGTGTTTTATTTCTACCTGCCTCTAGCTTAACCTTAAAGTTTCTTCTACTTCTTTTTCTTGTCTTAGGGACTTATTAGCTTTTTTGTACAGTTAAGTGTTACTGTGTATTTTTAGGTGTAGTTATTTTCTCTGTGTTGGCTGCATTTGTGGTTCCACATTTGGTGAAAAAGGTCCAAGAATTTAAGTGCTGGGCCTGTGGACACAAAATTCTGCCTTAGGACCTGCGCTTCTTATGTGTGTACTGTCTTAGCATGGCACACCTGGATTCAAACTGTGAGTTGCGTGCTTCATGTGGTGTGAGAGCACTGCAGGACAAATTGATCCTGAAGGGTCTTCTTCTACCCAACCAGGAACGTTGACACCTTCTGCTTTATCAGAATCCTTCCCCAGCCAAGAAATCTGAGAAACCTAGGACCTTGAAGAAAAAAAGGGTGGGGGACCAAAGGAAGAAACTAAGAATAATGCTACTCAACGCCAGAAGTCTAAACCTCAAGATGCACGCACTCGAAACTCTCCTTAGCATGGAGAACATTGATATCTGTGCAGTAACAGAAACCTGGTTCAGGGCTCCCGAGAGCACCCCAGCACTACCAGGTTGTACCTCATACCATGCTTTTCGGCCCCAAAACTTGGACCGAACCACAAAAGGAGGGGGAGTATCGATATTCATCAAAGATACCCACACCTCCAAGTTGGTGGCAAAGCACAAAGCATCAGAGACTATCCATGTGCAACTAACAGTGGGTAAAACTGCCTTCCAGTTTATAGCCTGCTACAGACCACCCTCCCAAACCCAGGAACCCCACTTGGCCTGAGAACACTGGAAAATATGAAGGTCTCTCCATACACCATTATATTGGGCGACTTCAACTACCCAAACATAGACTGGGAGCATTACTCTAGCTCCAACACCCTAGCCCAAAGGTTCCTAGAATTTATAAACTCAAATGCTATGGAACAACTTGTTACCACTCCCACAAGAGGGGAAAACATACTGGACCTGATCATCACCAACATGGGGACTATGCTCCAGACCAGAAGTGTATCCCTCACTGGTAAAATCAGACCATAAACTAATCTCACTGGATATTCACATCCTGACCCCACCCCCTGCCCAGAAAACCACAGTGAAAAACTTCTCTAAAGCAAATTTCACACTCCTCAAAACTGAGGTGGAATCCTTCAAAGCCCCCGGGCTTGTGGAAAATACGGCCCAGACTGCACAATCCTTTATAAACACATTCTATGAACACCTTCAGGAATGCATGGATCATGCGACCCCAAATAAAACCAAGACCCAATCCTCCAAAGGCAGACGTCCTGTCTGGTGGACCCCAGCCATAAACAAACTATACAATAGAAGGAGGAAGCTACTAAATGATAGAGCAAAATCCCAAAAAGGGAAGGCATCACTGATCAGTATTAGCAAAAAACTACGGGCACACATAAAATTGTCTAAGGCCAGCTTCGAGAGAAAAATTGCACAGGACACTAAGGATAATCACAAGGCTTTCTTTAGTTATGTTAGGAACCTGGGTGGTAATTCCCAGATATGCTCAGAATTAGTCCAGAATGACAAAAAATACACCGAACCCACAGACATTGCCAACATCCTAGCTGACAGGTTCAGCAAACTTCTCCCACCAAAAGGGCAAATATCTATCCCAGCAGAGTGCTGCCCCCCTGACATCTCAGATGCTCAGGTAAGAGCCGCCCTCTCCAAAGCAAAAACACAGCATCAATGGGACCAGGCGGTGTCCCGGCTGCGTCCTACATGAACTCCAAGAAGAGCTAAACCCAAACATAAAACTACTGTTCAATCTCAGCCTTACTACAGGATATGTGCCCAAAGAGTGGCGTACAGCAACAGTGGTCCCTCTCCATAAAGGTGGTGCCTCAACGGATCCTGGAAACTATCACCCCATAAGCCTGACTAGCTTGGTCTGTAAAGCTATGGAAAGGATCATCATGGACCTCATAAATAAAGATATTGGGGACCTACAAACACTGGATCCTACCCAGTTCGGCTTTAAGGGCAGATCCTGCCTTTTAAACCTGGTTGATTTCTTTGAAACAGTCACCAAGGCCATTGACGAGGGGAAGGTGGTCCACACAGCCTACCTGGACCTCGCAAAAGCCTTCGATACAATACCCCACTCGGGCATTATAGATAAGCTCACCAGCTTAAATATAAACCCCTATGTCACTAGATGGATTGTAAATTGGCTCAAGGACAGAACCCACATGGTTAGAATTGCTGGAGCCATGTCAGACTCCAAACCAGTTACAAGTGGTTCCCACAAGGCTCAGTCCTGGGACCTCTCTTGTTCAGTATATATTTCTCGGAGGTACAGGTCAACACGGAAGGACTGTGGCTGACCAAGTTCGCAGATGACTGCAAACTGGGTGCCATAATCGACTCTCCAGCTGACACAAGCATCCTCCAAAAGGGCCTCATAGAAACAGACAACTGGTGCCAGAGCCATGGCCTCAAGCTAAATGCCAAAAAGTGTATAGTCATCCCCTTTGGCAAAAACAAAGTGCCCACAAATTACCAAATAGGTGGTAATCCATTAAGTACAGAAGAAGTAATTAGGGACCTGGGGACCCAAGTTGATAGCAATCTCTCATTTGACAACCACGTGGCCAAAGTGGTTAGAAAAACATTTTATATAGCCCACCTAATCATGAAGGGATTCACATCTAGATCAGTGGACGTCATCGTGCCTCTTTACTCATCCCTCATCAGGCCCATAATTGAGTACAATGCCCATTTTGAGATGTACTGTACCAGACACCTGCAGCAACTGGAAAGACCCCAAAAGTACCTCACCAAGAGGATCAAAGGGCTCAAACAGATGCCATATGCTGCCCGGTTAAAGAAACTCCTGCTCTACTCAGTGGCATACCGCCTGTTCAGAGGCGATCTGTGCCTGACGTATAAAGCCATGTCCAACCCGGAATTAATGGACATGCTGCACCTCAGAAAATCCAAATCCCATCGAGCTACGCGCTCGAGAGACTTGAACCTCAGCACTGAAATAAATAGGACATGCTGGAGGGACAGATTCATAACCCAGAGGCTCCCTTCACTCTGGAATAAAATCCCAGTCCAGGTTAGGCAGAGTCCCTCATTGACTCTCTTCAAGAGGAATCTTGATGAGTGGATGGGAGATCGTAGGTTTACCTCGGGTATCACTTCTGTGTCACTGTTAGACAGAGGCACAGTATACTAACCTCGAAAAAGGGCATAGCAAAATAAATTTAAAATGGGTGGCAAAAGCCAAACACATTCTCGCTAGGCTTATAAATGCCCTAGGGCAGATAGCCTAGTATGAACCTATGAACCTATAAAGAGAAGGAATTAGAAAAGAAATCTAGAAAACTTTCTCTTGATCCAGGAGAACTTTCAGATCTGGCTTCAAAGACTCCAAAGTGTGTGGATCCAGCAACCATTTGGATCTTGACTCTTGACACCTTCTCCACACTTTTTACCAGAACCGATGAGTTCTGGGTTCTCTCCCCCTTCCTGTAGGAAAGGCATTTTATGTAGCTACGTTCAGTGGCTTAATCTTCGAGGTCCATCGACCCCACAAGGTGCTTCACCAAAGCAGATGTTGACAGGATGATGTGAAGGTTCTTCTGGGTGCAGATTCAACTTGGGGATCCTCCCTGCACTGATCCCTTTGGTCTCTGATATAGTAGCCATTACATATGCAAATTTGTCTAACATCTGTCTGCAGGATGCATATCAGTTGGTGGTTGACCTCTCAAGCAGTGTCTGAAGGCTAATCATTCGCCCTACCACCTCCTGTGGGTACAGTAACCTCTGATGTGTCCTTGTTGGTGTGGGGGAGCATTTATTTATTTTATTTATTTATTTTACATTTGTTTACCGGGGAAAGTCTGACTGGATATATGTCCATTTTCAGCGGAGGCCCGGGGAGAAAACCTCCAGAAAGCAGAGTATGAATACATTAGGAACAGTAGAAACGTTTAGAGATAAGTATAATATGCAGATCTGAAGTAGGAAGACTTCATTCGTCTGCAACCTGTGGGTATCGGATCCGACCTCGGATCCGAGCCGGCAATTCAAAAGCTTAGGCTCCGAGCTCCTAGCTCCTCCCTCTTACCCATAACCCCTTGCCACGCCCTGACTGACCTCAGATTTCGTTTGCCGCTTTTCAAGAAGCAACGGAATTCTTGAGCTCCTGTGGTTTTGAGATAAGTGGTTTTCTGACAGGAAAATTGTTAAAATTCTCATTTTTGTTTAAAAATAGTTAGTGTTGTGTGTGGTTAAGGCTTTCCCTCCCTCTTTAGTTAAATTTCTCGGGTTTTCGTAGTTTGTGTGTGTCTGTGTGTGTTTAGGCCTTAGGTGTTATGTCTGAAGCCCTAAGGCTGTCTTTTGAAATATACGGAGTGTGGCCATAAGCTGTCCCCAGCAGATGGCCACACACGGTAAGAATCGCTTGGGGTTGAACACCTGTCTTCTGGTTGTACCATTTGTGCAGGGTTCAACCCGGCTTTAAGGGAACGGAGGTCGAAGTTAGTGCTGGCGGGTCTTTTACCCCAGATACTGCTTGACCTCTGCCCTCCAGTCAGCAACTTGTTGCTGTCAGTTCTCCCCTCCGGCTGGGACTCAACCTCCCTTAAAATGCGGAGGAAGGATTCTAGTAGGGAGAGACAGAAGGAGAGGCACAGGAGAAGCACCACAAGAGGAGGCGAAGCTTCCAGCTCGGCTCCTCCATCTGCTTCCTGTGCCTTCTAGCTTTCCTCCTCCTCGGCTCCACTCCCTCGGTTCTCTCCTGGACCCGAGGAGGAGGAGGCTAGCCCTTCCAGGAGGTCACCGAGGCGGTTCTCTAGGTCCGCCGGTGGCCTCCTCCAGATCGACTTTCGATGAGCCAAGCTGATATGGACGGATGATGAGGAAATTCATACAGGCCCAAATGCAAATGGGAGTGCTCCTAGCCCCCAACCGGGAGGCTCCTTCTCCGACCCATACCACGGGTTGGAGTTTTGGCGCCGTGCAGATTTGGATCCGGGGTGGGTCGGATCCGATTGGTCGGCGCACCTCGGATCCGTCCCATCCCTTGAGTGCCGGACCCGACCTCGGAGCCGAGGCGAGCCTCGGATCCGAGGGAGCTGGTGTCTTCGCCCGCCAGGTCGGAGCACACTGGTCTCGGATCCGGCGGTTTTATCCGACTCCGATCCGTCGTCGGATCCGAGTGGGGTCGGCTCGGGCTTAGAAGCTGGCTCCCCTCGGCTTTCAGCGTTATGGAAAGGGCACTGTCGAGGACCTCCGGACCCCGGTCCCTGCCACGGCTCCATCCCGCACTCCATTGCAGTTGGGCCAGGCCCCACCAGCGGTCCCAGGGACAGCCGCCTCGATGTCCCAAGTGGTTCCCTTGGAACATCCATCTGCTGAAGAGTACTCCTCGGACAGCCCCCGATGAAGTACCTCGGGCGCAAGTGCAAGAGGAGGCACATGGACTCCCTGAGTCCGTCACTGAAGACACGGACTTGGATGAAGGGAAGGCTCCCCAGGTCACCCCTGAGGGCGTCTCATTTGGAGACATCATGGAGATGTTAAGGATCAGGGGGTGGTCTGCCCCAAGGCTTCTTGGACGAGTCTGTGTTCTTAGAGGCATTCGAGGCGGCCTTCTACCTCTTGGGTGTCCCCTCCTGCTGACCCCTGGTAGATCTTATATCTATCAGGGCGTGGAAGGATCCGGACACCATTGAGCCTATCCCAAAGCGCCCGGACGCATTCTTTCTCCTCCATCAGACCGCACCCACTGGAGTAAGGGTCCCCTGTAGATGCCATGATGATGGCTGCGGCCACAAGGGAATTGGCCCAGGAGAGTCCCTCCGTCCATCCTCCGGGCAAGGAGTCCCGTTCGATGGATCGAATTGGGAAGCGAGTGTTTAGTTCAGCAACCTTCTCCTTGAGGCGCTGAACTACATGGCACATGTCATTAGGATGCAGCGAGATCTGATTAAAGAGCACGCTGCATCTCCCGCATCTCCCGAGTCCATCTCGAGTGAGGATAAGCAGGTTTATTCCACCCGAATGGCCACTCTCAGATCTGTATCCAACACATCTATGCGGCTGCTGTCTCATGCTACTGAGGGAGCCGCTAGAGCCAGCGGAGCAGGCCTTGTCATGAGGCGACAGGCCTGGCGCCGCCATTGTGATTTTGCTGAGCCCTTCGATGGTTCTGCCTTATTTGGCAAGACTGTTCGCGACACTTGTCCAGGAAGACGCTGTCTGCCGGAGTCGCTTCTCAGCTCCCCAGAGGTCCTTCTCTAAGAACCAAAAGGGACAGAAGAAGATGTGGTTCCGAAGTCGCAGCAGTCCCAACCTGCTCCGGATAACCAGTCCTTCCGTGGCAGAGGAGGACGGGAGGTCGTCGTGCCAGAGGCAGGGGCTCCTGGCAATTTTGGGTCCAGAGAACCCTTCTCTGAGAGACCCACGCAGCAGCCCTGAAGGGTTGCCCGGCTGTCCGTCTCTGGAGGCAGTTCGATGCACCTGACTTCTTGGGAGTCCATAACAACAGACAGTTGGGTGCTTGACTCATATCAGAGGATATTCAATACCCCTAATCAAGATCCCCAAATCTAGCAGCCTCCCAGATGTTCCACCCATCGAGCAGCTGCTAGGAAAAGAGCCATCCAGCGTCCCCAGATCAAGCGGATTAGGGTTTTACTCCAGGTTCTTTTGGTGCCAAAGAAGACGGGGACTTAAGACCAATTTTAGACCTTTCCCTGTTGAACCTGTCAGTAACCAAGCAAAAGTTCGGATGGTCACCCTGCAATCTATACTCCCCTGTTGAGGGAGAACGACTGGATGTGTTCCATAGACCTCAAGGATGCGTACTACCACATTCGGATGGACAGGCGATCCAGGAGGTTTCTTCGCTTCGGCTGGGAGCCAGTCACTATCAGTTCAGGGTCCTCCCTTTGGTCTCACCTCAGCCCCAGGGTGTTTACCAAGGTGTTAGCGGTGGTAGCGGCCCACCTGAGGCTCCAGGGATTACAGGTCTTTCCGTACCTGGACGACTGGCTCCTAACTGCATCATCAAGGCATCTTCTGTGCTCAGCCAGGGATTACTTCCTTCAACTAGCACCAAGGCTGGGCATAACGATCAACTGGGAGAAATCTTTCCTGAATCCAACTCAAATTATAGATTTCATAGGAGGAAGACTACACACCAGATCAATGCGAGCCTTCCTCACCCCAGACCGTATCGTCAGCCTGAGGTGTCATGTGACAGCGATCCTTCAACCGTCACCAACTGCAGCTTGGTCCTGAGGGCCCTAGGTTCTATGGCGGCAGCTATTCCGCTTCTAATTCATGCCGCTTACCCATGCGCGTTCTTCACTGGACCCTTCAAGTTCAGTGGTCTCCTCTTTGTTCGTCTCTAACCGCTCCGTTTGCGGTCAGCCGAGGGTGCAGGGACTCCTTCTGTGGTGGCTTCTTTCTCCGCCCCTAGCAGGAAGACCCTTTTGCTGCATTTCCCGAGCCACAGTGACCACGGACGCTTCTTGCCTCGGGTGGGGGCATTCTGCGGGCAAGATTGGCCAAGCCACGTGGAATCCCAGAGAGACATCATTGCATATAAATGTCCTGGAAATGAGGCGGTGCTCCTAGCGTTGCAAGCACTTCACCACGTTCTTCCTACAGGGACTATTGCGATTCAGACAGACAACATGTCCGTAGTCTGGTATATCAACAAGCAGGGAGGAACCAGGTCTTATCCCTTTGTCGAGAGGCCATGAGAGTCTGGGAATGGGCAATTTCCACCAAGCGCTTTCTGATAGCACATTCCGGGAAAGTCCAACATCCTTGCGGACAAGCTCAGTCGCACCATCCTTTCTCCACACGAGTGGTCCTAAACCTTCAAGTAGCGAAGAAGATTTTTGCCGTTTGGGGCAACCCTGTTGCGATCTTTTGCTTCTCCCTCAAAGCCAAATGCGACAATTTCTTCGCTCTACTTCCCCACCAGGAGTTCGAGGATGCTCTGGTGCATGCTTGGCCTCGGTCTCCTTTATGCCTACCCTCCACTTCCTCTGATGCAGAGGTTTCTGCAGAAAGCCAACAGTTTGGGAGCAGAATGATTCTCATTGCCCCATTCTGGCCTCGACAACCTTGGTTTGGTCTCACAAAATCAATCCACCATGGATTCTGGATCCAATTTGGATCTCATCTCTCACCCTCTGGGAATGCCAGTTCCCAATCTGCGGACCCTGAAGTTGACAGCTTGGCTGCTCCAATTCCAACCTTAATTAGGACTCCGGTATCTCTTCACCGGTCAAAGCAATTTTGGTGGCTGCTCATAAACCTTCTACCAGACAGGTTTATCGGAGTAAATGGAAGAGGTTCTCTATATGGGCAGGGCAGAGAGCGGTGGATCCTTTTCAGCACCTATCTCTGCGGTGCTAGAATTTTTAACAGACCTCTTTCATCAAGGGGCCAGTTCTTCCACGATTAAAGTACAATTATTATCACATTGGACAGGACACAGCTCCCCTTATGACAGCGAAATTATGCAAATCCTTTCTCAAGGGAGTTTTTATTAAGGCCTCCAGTCAAGGAGGTTGTAGATTTGTCTTTAGTCCTGCAGGCCCTTACTGCTCCTCCCTTCGAGCCTGCAGCTTCTGCTGATTTAAAATTCCTTTCCTGGAAGACTGTCTTTCTGGTAGCTATCACTTCAGCCAGAAGGGTGTCTGAGCTTCAGGCTCTTTGTGTCAAACCGCCTTACCTTTCTTTCTTCCCTGATAGGGTGTGCCTCAGGACCAATCCATCTTTTCTTCTGAAGGTCTCTTCTGAATCCAATATTAACCAGTCAATCAATTTGCCTGTTTTTTTCCCAAGTATTCAAACAAAGGGAATACAAATTGCATTCATTGGATGTTCATAGACAATTACGTTTTATATTAACAGGACAGCTGGCCACAGGAAATCAGATCAGCTGTTCGTCTCCTTTGCTAAATTTGCTCTGGGTAAAGCAGTGTCTAAAGTCACTCTGTCTAAATGGATTGCTAATTGCATATTGCAGGCATATGACACTTCAGGCAGACCTGCTCCTAAGAGCTCATTCTACTAGGGCAGTTTCTCGTCAGCCGCCTTTAAGTCCCGTGTTTATTGGATGATATCTCTTGGCAGCTACTTGGGCCTCGCCTCATACTTTTATTTCTCATTACAAGGTGGATGTTGTTTCTAGAGGAAGAGCATCCTTTGGCTCAGCGGTGCTCGGAACATCCTTCCATGATGGCCCAAGATTCAGGTAGCTAGGGACTCTGTCCCACAGGTTAAGTCTTCCTACTTCAGATTTAGAAGTTATGTACTCACCATAACGTTCCATCTGAGTAGGTGACTTCGTTCGATGCACCACCATTCGGATCTCCATCCCCTGACCTTTATAGAGTATTTATGCTGTTTTAGTATACTGTGGTCAGTATTTGAGGCAAACTCAATCTGAGGTCAGTCAGGGCGTGGCAAGGGGTTATGGGTAAGAGGGAGGAGCTAGGAGCTCGGAGCCTAAGCTTTTCGGATCCGAGGTCGGATCCGATACCCACAGGTTGCATCCGAATGAAGTCACCTACTCAGATGGAACGTTATGGTGAGTACATAACTTCTAATTTTCAGTATGGTGACAAACATGGATAAAACATAGTAGACAACATCAAAATCATGCGGCTTCAATTTCAGACAATAATACACAAGCGTTATGGGCTAAGTCCCTTCAAGAATTTGTACACTTATTAGAATATAAGAATGAAATGCTTAGGGAGAGTTTGCAGGAACAGTGGGTGGTGATTAGTCAGGGTTTAAGCAGGGACACTGCCAATGCTGTTGGAAGTGTAGTTTGAGGCTTTTTTTGAACTGGGTTAAGGAGGATTAGTGAGTAAGTTCAGCAGGTAGTATATTCCAAATTTTGCCTACTGAGCTGGCGAGTAGTGAGTCCTCAGCCACATTTATACTCTTAGTTGTTTGTACCAGCAGTTTGTCAGCAGAGCATAGTGCCCTCAGGTTGCTGTATGGTTTGATGATCTTATTTAGTGCTGATTTTTTTTTTCGGGTTGATATAGTGTTTTGTGGGTTATTATAAGTTGGTTGTATCGGAGAAGACTGGGCCACTCTAGCCATCCTAGTTCAGTTAGGTTGATACAATGGTGGGTTCTAGAGGTAGCACCTGTAGCAAATGGTTGTAACAATTAGCAAGTTTGGTAAGGGTGGCTTGATTCAGGTTAGTGAAGAGGAGGGAGGCATAGAGGAGGGTAGATGGTAGTTGGGACCAAGCGATAGTGATTCTTGCTAAAGGAGTAAGGAAGGGTTTGATAATGTATAGGGAGCCCAGTTTTTTGTTGACAGATTTGATGGGTTGATTGACATGGATGTCATATTTTAGGGCGTTATTGACTGTGACGCCCAGGAGTTTTGTGTGAGTATCTGGGGATATGATTGTGCCATTGTTGGAACTTATAGTAAAGAATAGTGAGGAGGATATGCAGGTGGGGGAAAAGATGAGCAGTTTAGTTTTGTTGGGGTTTAATACAAGCTGATGGTTTGTAAACCATTTTTCTACATCATTGAAAGTATTCTGGGTTAGGGTTATACGCTCAGTTGAGGAGGAGGTGGTACATATTAAAGTAGAGTTGTCTGCATATTGGATGCAGGTGGCCTTGGGATTGATGGTGGGTAGGTCACTGATAAAGACTGAGAAGAGCAGTGGTCCTAGTATGGAGCCTTGGGGGACTCCTAGATTAATGGTTAGACGTGTGAATAGGCTATTCTGCCATAAAACTGCTTGTTGTCTATCAGACAGGTAAGATTGGAACCATTTAATGGAGCTACTATTCAGTGACAGTTCCTTCAGGGTGCAGAGAAGCAGTTGGTGATTGACCATATCAAAGGCCTTAGAGAGATCTAGGTATAGAGCTGAGGTAAGTTTGTTATTGTTTCGATTGGTGTTGATAGAGTTAGAGAAGGATAGGAGGGCTGATATGGTGCTGTGGTGTGGCCGAAAACCATGCTGAGAGTTGGCCAGTAGTTTATTTTGTGTTAGATAGTCCATTAATTGATTGTGGATGCACTTTTCCACAATTTTGGCCAGTGGTGATTTATTTTATTTATTTATTTATTTAACATTTGTTAACTGGGAAAGTCCAACTTGGAACAAAGACAATTTTCAGCGGAGGCCCGGGGAGAAACACTCCAGATATATGTCTTTGTACGTGGGAGGAAACCGGAGCACCTGGAGGAAACACACGCAAATGCAGGGAGGACATGCAGACTTCACAAAGAAGGCACCCCAGCTGAAAACCTCTTGCTGTGAGGCGACAACACTACCGCTGTACCACTGCGCCGTCCGTGATAGTATGGCTGTTGGTCGGACGTTTGAGAGGTCTAAAGAATTCCCTCCTTTTACGAAGGGGAATGTCATGGGAAACCTTCGAGAGAGAGGGGATGGTGACTTCAGTCAAGGTGTGGTTTATTATGATCAAGACAGGGTTATGCAATGGCATCTGACCCTTCAAAGGGACAGATGCCATTTCAAAGGGAAGACAGTCCAAGGTTCTTATTTACATATGGAGGTCAGTCTTTACATCAGTATCTTGGAGATGAGAACAGTGCTCCTTGAACTGTAGGCTTTTTAGGGCTCCCTTCCTGAGGATATGATTTGTATCCAGTTGAACAACATGGCAGTAGTCTGGTACTTAAACAAGCAAGGGAGAACCTGCTTGTACCTATTTTGCTGGAAAGCTATGTGAATGCGGCAGTGGGCAATGTTTTCCCTTCACTTTCTCATAGAAATGTGCACTCTGAGGATGTCCATTGTTCTAGTGGATAAGCTGAGCAGGTCCATTCTTCTGCCTCATGAGTGGGTCCTCAATCAGGCAGTAGCAACACAAATCTTCAGTCACTGGGACAAACCTTGCTATGATTTTTGTGCTTCGTACCTAAGCAACAAGTGCAGCAGTTACATTGCCTTGATCCCGCTGCAGGGTCCATCACCAAAGGATATTCTAGTCCACCTTTGATCCACGGGTCATCTGTGTATATGTTTCCCCCATACCTGTGATAATGAAATTTATTCAGAAAGCCAGAAGATGCAAGACCAGAATAATTATCATTGCTTCCTTTTGGCCTTGACAGGTTTGGTTCCTTTTATTCTTGCCTCATCTAGTACATCCTCATTGGATGCTGGACTTCCATCCAGATCTCCTGAATCACCATCCAGAAACCTTCCCTGGATCTAAAGGCCTTGAAACTAACTGCAGAGTTCCTCCAGTTCTAGTGATGGCCAGAGATGCCAGACTGTCCATTTTGGTGGTTCACATTTTATTAGCTTCACAAAACCCAAAGCTAGAAAGGTTTATCTTAAGCAAGTGGAAACGGTTTACTATTTGTTTATCTTCAAAGGGAGTAGATTCCTTTTCACCACCTTTTCCATTCATCCTAGACTTCTTGTCAGATCTTTTCTAAAATGGCTCCAACTGTTCAACTTTCGCAGTTCAGATAGCAGCTATTTCCAATTTTCACAATGATCACATCAAAATTCCCATTACTTCTCTTAAAATGTCAAAGGCTTTTCTAAAAGGAACCTCCTTCTTGAGATCTCCAGTAAGGGATCCAGTTCCTTCATGGGATGTTACCATTATGCTGCAAGCCTTAACTCAGGCTCCTTTTGAACTGGCAGCCACTCTGGATCTAAAATATCTCTCTTGGAAAAGCATTTTTCTGATAACTGTTACTTCTGCAAGAAGGATCTCAAAATTACAAGAATTGTCATGCAAACCATCCATATATGATCATCCATAAGCACAGAGTGAAAATGAATCCCAATTTCCTCCATGAGGTGGCATCCAAAATGTGCTTTAACCAGACTGTCAATCTACAAGTATTCTTCCCAAAATTTTCTAATAAAGGAGAGTATACTTTACTAGATGTTTATCAACAACTCAGATTTTATTTACACATGACTAGAAACATTCAAAACTCTGATCAGCTATTTGTAGCTTTCTCTAAAGCAAAAATTGGGCAAAGTGTATCAAATGTCAGGTGGCTTTCCAACTGCATGCTTGTTTATGACAAGCTGGGACTGTCTTCACAAAACAACAAGGGCTCATTCTACAAGGGCAAATAGCTACATGTATTCTTTTTTACATAGTTCCTTTTGACGAATTTTTTACTGCAGCAACTTGTCTACTGTTCACACGTTTGCGTTATCATTACAAGTTGCATATACAGTCCAGGTCTCATACCTGTTTTGGCTCCACTATTTCCTCAGGAATCTTCTTCCTTGATATCACTCAGGTGTTTTGTTAGGTTGGAAATTTGCCCCCCCAATGGCTGAATCGGGCAAAAACAGACATTAGATATGAAAGTTCTGTACTTACCATAACTCTAGATCTGTGTTGTCTTGTTTTCATCCAGTTTAACATCCCTCCCTCCCTTCATTCCCCCTTCCTAAATTGTCACCTGGTGCTGTTTAGAATGAATGGAATTCCCCATGGAACCTTGTCCTTGTTGAGCCTTTAATTGCTGTTTCTCTTTCTGCCCACTTTTTTGTCCTTGCTGTAGACTAGCTTGTCTATACTGATTATTGAATAATATTTCTGGTTGTGGGCAGGCAAACTTGATCTGAAGTAATTGGGGGAACAGAGGGAATTATGGGTACAGGAGGAGTCACAGCCCTGGATCCACAGCTTCCAAAAAAGTTATTGATGTCGGATCTGATCAGATCCAGTATACTGAAAGTTTGAATCAAATGAAAACAAGACAGCACGGATCCAGCATTATGATAAGTACTTATCTTTAATTCCCCTAATATGACACCAATTTGCTAGCTGATTATTGAAGCCAATTATGTTGTGCTAGAATTACACATCATTTTTAGTAAAGATACAATGATGCTCAGAGGCTGGACCTTGCTTTTTTGAGGACATTAGTATAGAGCTAAACAGTGTTTCTCTGCATCTGTCCCACATGTCAACTACAAGATTGTTTACCCTGACATGGGCAACTACAAGTTTGTAATTATATCTCAGGCAGTGTGGAGCTATAACAGCCCCAATGATATTCTTGATTCCAGCACCAGAGGGGTAGCTGTCACCTTATTCCTTGCCAGCCTTTTGAGCAGTGTGTATGTGTTTCATTCAGTGGTGCCACAGGCTTATGGGGTCTTAATGGTACAGGCACGCAGTACAGATGACTTCCAGTACTAGTAAGCATGGTTGCAGGTGTGGGTATGTTGTTAGTAATTTGGCTGCATGTCTAAACTAAGCTAGAAAGGGAATCTAAGAGCTCTAGGGGATATAGGCAAGGATTTTTGTACTGTCTTTGCTGACTAGGTGTAAATGGTCCTTGGACTGATTCTGATTTGTAGTGTCTGTGATATTATGATACCATACTATACCTCAACATATGTAGGAGTGATTATGAAGTATTGTCATGGTGATGTGTCCTGACCATGGGTAAGAAGGAATGAGTAACCTTTAATTTAGATTAAAAAATGCAGCTCTCACATGAGAATCGATGTGCATTAGAAGAAGCAGGTTGTCAGTAAACATGAGGCATGTATGTATAATTTGTACAGCTTTGCATTTTGCAGTATGTATCGGTGTCTTTATGCCACAGTTCCATTTATTATGATGTTTATTCTCAATGAAAATTACTTTTACCTTGGTGTGTTATCCATCTGTGAAACATGCTAATGATTTATGATGCCTGTCAACCATCACTTCTATCGCAGGTTCACTGATGAAATGATATCAATAAAACAGCTTTAGAGTTTGAAATTTATCATGTTAAATGGAGATAATGGAAGCAGCTAACTACTTTATCAAATTCTGTGGCTATAAAAAAAGAGTATTTTGTTTGGTTCAGATAAAGGGCATTTAAATGCTTAAGCACGTTTTGCATTAAATCATTGAAATGATGTAGGAAACCATGTTTATCCATTTTTATAGTTCTTGGGTGTATAATATGCATATTTCAAAACATTGCCAGTAGCCTTGCCATCTTTGACCTTTGTTTTTCAGAGATATTGATAACATTAAGCACCTAGAGTCATGTTGTTTTCACATTTGTCAATTTTGTAGTCCTGACTGCTAAAAAAACATTGCAGTATCAGTTATTCTGTACCTATTGTTTATTCCTTGCAAACTTTTCCAGATTCATACTTTTGAAAATGTGGCGTGTGTGTGTATGTGTGTGCGCGGGTCTACTTTCATTAATCGAATTTACATTTACCCATACCACTAAAACGTGAAACTTCACTGAAACCTTACTATAAAATATCTTATTGATATTTTTTTTAAGAGGAGCGAACCACTTGGCCACCAGTAAAACACAAAATAAAAAGACAGACACAAATTAAATCCATTAATGGGGGGGGGGGGACTCCAAAATTGCACTACATTGGGGAAAATGGCAAAGGTCGCTCTGGTGGCCAAGTGTTTTTTTTTTCCCTTAGAAAAAATACCAGTGATCCGTTGATTCACTGTAGTAAGGTTTCGGTGAAGTCATCTCGCATTTATAAAATTTGGGTAAGTGTAAATTCAATTAATGTATGTGTATATATATATATATATATATATATGTGTGTGTGTGTGTGTGTATATATATATATATATATATATATGTGTGTGTGTATATATATATATATATATATATATATATATATATATATATATATATATATATATTGTTTGTGCCTTTCGGCTTTCCCGGTTAGGGGTCACCACAGCGGAACTCCGGTCCGCTAATGATTGGTAGTTGATTTTTACGTGCCAAGTTACCAGCCCTGACACACAACCTTCAACTAAGGTATGCCTATTCACGCATGTCTCCACGCAGAAGACGCTCTAGCTGAGAATCGAACCAGATAGCGTCTTACTATGAGGCGACAACGCTACCGCAGCACCACCACTGCGGTGTGTGTGTGTGTGTATATATATATATATATATATATATATATACACACACACACACACACACACACACACACACTCATCATGGCATGTTTTTATTCTATCCATCTGTGCTTATAAGTTACATTAGACTCTTGTAGCAGCCCTGAAAACCACCTGCATATTTAGAGTGGACTAGACAAGTAAGGAATGAGTTAGATAACATCCTTTTGCATCACTGCTGCAGTATTTTTTACATAACTGATGATCTGCTAAAGATAGTCCAACATCCGGCCAGTATTCCAAAGCCTTTAGGCCTTATATGCACCATACGTCACATGTATGCTCCCCAGATATGGTGTAGTGCATAAAGGTGATGTACGGATGCAAACACTTTGCTGCCATCCCAATGCCATTATTGAATGTTGGTCTAAACGCCCTTCTGTTGTACTGGTTACCAAGTTGCTTTCAAATAAGTGCCCTGTTGGGGTTTCTTCTCTCCTTTTTTCAATTTTGTCTGGTATTTGTGTTCATGTCACCCAAGAAAGGAAAATGTCAGTGTGGGAAGCAGATTTCCCATAAAGACCATCATGTCCAGTGTCTTTTTTTTGCTTGGGTGTTTCCCATACACAGTGCTCTATCTGCTGAGCGTTTGTGCCTAAGACCCTGTGTAGTCATTTATCCTCCTTGTCCATGTATCTTGAGAACCAATGACTTAAGCTGTTGTCGTAGGGTTCTATGGGAATCCTCCCATTCCAAGGTCCAGCTTATCTGTCTGCCAAGAAGAAGGTGAAAAAGATTAGGCCTGATCCAGTTGCTGTCCAGCCTTCCCTGGACATCTCTCTATAGGCTAGTGAAAACATCTTTAAAATTGTCAGGTATGTGCCTCAGATTCCTCCACTGCAACCCTATCAAAAGCTGGCATGGATCTGAATTCTTGTGCATCCTCTGAGATTTTTCCAACTTCTGCATTTGACATTAAGGGGAAACTTCAGCTGATTATGTCAGAGGAACCGAGGGGAAATTCCTTAGATTTTAGAAAGGGAGGAAATACCTACTACCATTATTGAGCCTTGCCAAGGGTCTGTACCTCACAGGGTTTTTAGCGTGGAAGTCCCCAAAAAAGAAGCAGAAAGCTAAACATATTACGTTGCTAAAGATCCCCAGTGTGAATGGCAATGGAGCTATGGTTCAGAGGAAGATGATTCTTTGAGTCCAAACTTCCCCTTGGAAGAGTTGTCCTTTGTGGATACTGTTGCCCACATGATGATTTAGTTTGTCGGACTCTTCCAGGTCTCTGACATTCAAAAGAGGTATTATGAGCTACTGCAAATGGAGTCTCCCAAACCATCAGCTGTCCCTCCTGTTTTGGCTACCCTTTTGGACATCTTTTTTGCTGCCTCTGTAGCTCTTGACTGTCAGCCTCCTATACCCAAGAAACATGACAAGGTTCTACGGGATTTCTGATGACTGCAAGTTTTTTTATATGCCCTTCTGCTGATCCTTCACTGATCTCAGTTTTTTGTAAATTGCCCTTCTGTTGATCCTTCAGTGGTCTCAGTTTCTTATGATAAGCCTTCTAAACTGTTGCCATCTACATAGCTCCTTCCTCCTGGTAAGGATAGTCGGGCAAAAAAGTTTATACTGCTGTTACCCTCTCTTTTAGGGCCATTAATTACCAGACCCATATGACCCAGTATGTTTTGGCCATCCTTTCCTAGGTATCTAAGGTGGTGTCTGACCTTTCTGTTTCTGAAGGAAAGGCTTTTGCTCTTTTCTTGCTGGGGTCCACTTCTTAGGTTGCCCATCATTCACTAAAATGCAGCTATGATGCAACTGATGCCTCTTCCATGACTGCTTCCTTTGGTTCAGTGATGAGGCATTAGTCTTCACTACATCTTTAGGCCTTACCTAATGATAGTAAGGTTAAGTTTTTGCATGCGCCTCTGGTTACCACAGTTCATTTTGGGACAGCTGCTGTTGTTATTTAAGTCCCACCAGCATAAGGATAAGGCCTTGCAGGAACTCAAACATATTTTTTGTCTCCCCATCCCCAAATTCCAGAGTAATTATCCTTCTAAGCCTGTCTTTGTTCATAGACAGACTTGCCTTCCTCTTAAAGGTAAGAAGGGTTCTAGGCATGCTCCTCTTGCTAAGGCTACTCCGACTCCTTCATCCCAGAAGCTCTCTTTTCTGGACAAGACTGTTTCTATTTGATGTTTGGCCATCCCTTCCCCTCAGCCAGGTCCCCTTGTCTCTCCACCTTTCATTATCTCTTCCAAACTGGCATCAGAGCACCTCAAACTCTTGGGTGCTGCCTATTATCCTTCAGGGATATTTCATGGTTTTGAAATCCCTTCCCTCTTTTTCAGACATTCCTCAACCTCCTTGCAAACAACTTCAGAATGTGTTTGATTCCTTGGAAGGAGGGTGCATGGAGACAATTTCTGGACCTCTATCTGCTCAACACTTTTCTCAAGATTCCTTCTTTCTGGATGTTGTCATTTCAGACCTTCTTTTTCTTCTTCTTCCCCTAGGCCATTTTGGTTTCTCTAGACCTCATGGGTTGCATACCTTTACACCCCCATTCACCCTCTCTTCAGGAAATTTTTACATTTCTCAGTTTTCTGCTTTGACTTTTGGCCTTTTTACTACCACAAGTGTATTCACCAAATGCCTTGCTCCTATCATTTCTTTTAGCATGCTTGAGGGGATACAGATTTTTCTCTATCTAGGCAATCTGTTCATTCAGGCTCCTTATCCCAGCAGTCTATTAGAGGATCTCCATTTTGCCATTTGTCTTTTACACAATCTGGGGTTCACCATAAACCTCCAGAAATCAGTCCTGATCATGTTTTCCTTGGGTGCAGACTTCAGACCATTCTTATGGTGGTATCTATCCCTGCTCCCAAGGTTCTATCTCTGTTAACATTTTCTAGTCTCTTCTTCCTCCATCCTCTCTTGTGACCAGGGAATTTCTCAGTGTTATGGGATTTTATGGCCTCCCTTCTTGTCAGGCTGCATGTGAGGAGATGTCAGTGATGTCTAAAATCGGTTTGACCAAAACATTACCACCTCTGGAGTTTCCTGTTCCCTGTCCTCCTTGTCCCAAGCTTGAGCTTTAGTGGTGTTTCATGAACACTGTCAATCTCTCTCTCTCTCTCTCCCTTCCCCCCCAGGACTTCCCTTCCAGGCTCTAATTCCCTCTCAGGAGCTGTTTGCGGATGCCTCAGACTTGGGGGTGGGGAGCTTCCTGTGGCCCCCCTAATGGTCCAGGGTCTCTGACCTCCTCATTGGATGTCAGACCATATCAACACAAAAGAGATGAGGGCTCTGTTTCTGACTCTGCAAGCTTTAGGTTCCCTTTTTCATCCCAGTCCCCTCAAAGACTTTACAGACAGTACCACAGTGAAGTGGTATGTCAACAAGCAAGGGGGTACAAGGTCCTATCTCCTTTGCAGAGTAGCTCTTTAGATTTGGGATCTAGCTATCCAGTATCAAGTGACTCTTCATGCGATTCAGATTCCTTCAGAACACAATCTTCTGGCAGACTGTTTGAGCAGGTCCAGAACACAGGCTCATGAATGGATGCTTCATAGAGATGTGCTACTTGACATAGTCCATCCGTGGGATATTCCTCAGGTAGACTGATGTTCTTCATGTTTCACTGTTGCAGTCATCACACTTGGGTTATCTGCTTGCAGGTAGCTCTCAGTCAGCCCGAATACCAGAGACTTAGTATTTCTGTGTCAGTTGCTGTCGCTCCAGGACTGACTTCAGGTCATCAGGGGTATATAAACAGGCAGCTCACGCCATAACATCAGTCTTTCTTGCCGAGGAGCCAGACGAGTGCCGGTCGGCTGCTACATGAGTTTTCTTTTCTGAATTGAATCATCCTGAAGTCTTCTAAAGCTAAGTACCCCGTTGGGAATCCCTTTTTCTTGCTCTAACCGATGTCAGAAAAAATTAACAATTCTCTCACCTGTGGAAAGCAAATACCACACCGAGATTTCCATTCTTACCGCATCACTTGTTTAGGCCCAGACCACGATGTACCTCGCTGTCAGTTTTGTGCTTTGTTCAACGCCAGAACTATTCATCATCAGGCCCTTATTTTCGCTAAACACTTTCGTTCTCAATCTCCGTATTCCGATATGGCTTCGGAAAGCCATCTGACTACCGATCATCCAAAAAAATTAAGGATAAAAGACAGAGACAGACCACACAGATCCAAAACTGCCGATGACTCTTCTGTTAAGCTAGCCGCCAGTTCACTGGTACTCAGTGAGGTGCTTTTGCAGCCCTGATACCCACTTTGATGAATTTGCAGGCCGCTACCGAGACCCGTTCAGAGTCCAGTATGCCGTGAGACTCTTTAACTACGGAACCTGCGGATGTCTCTACCTTGGATGGGTCCGGAGCTGCTGTGCAGACACCGGTTTCTGCTGAAGTTCTTTGCACTACCGATTCTCGACACAAACCAGCGACTTCATTTGCTTCTTCAGTTCTGTCTAAAACTACCAAGTTTCTAAGGCCAAGAGTGTGAGCTACGCCTAAAAAAATGACATAAACTCAAGCACCTGTTTCTTTGCCACAGCATCAAATGCTTAAAATGGCAGAAGACCTGATTATGCTGATTAGGGGAAACCAGCCTTCTCCTGTTAAGAGAGAGACCTGTCCCCCAGCAGCTTTAACAGACCAAGAGTCCGACAACTCTGAGGTTTCTGAATATGAAGACATGCCTTTATCTGCTTATGAGGATTCAGATGCAGAGGAATCCATTCCCTCTGCTTTCCCTCCAGAGGATTTTTCTTTTGGTGAAACCCTACATACTGTAAAAGAACATTTCCACTGGGAATGCCATGACTATCCTCAGTCCAAAAAGAGACTCAGAGAATTTCTAGATTTTCCACAACATAGACCTTTAGCAATACCTCCAGTTCTGGATGTTGTGGATGATGTTTTTATGGAATCCAGCCTAACTCCTGATACTTTACCCCCTGCTCCAAGAATACCAGACAGGTACTACATAGTCTCTGACTCTCACAAATTTATTTTCAAAAATCCTACTGCTGACCCAGAAGTCATTTCCCATGGGCCTAAAGGTATAAAATCAACTACAGCTAAAAATCCCACTCCTTTGGACAGGGATTCCAGAGCTTTAGACAGATGGGGTAAAAAGGTTTACACCTCTGCAACTCTCGCCATTAGGGCATTCAGTTGCCAGTTTCACATGCTGAAATACCAGCAACATGTTATGGAACTTAAGCAAAAATTAGCTACCTTTACAGACTGTGCAGAAAATAAAGAATTTTACAAGAGCTTATGCATTCTGCAAGCTAAGTCAGCAAGCATACTTTGCAATGTAGTTTTGATGCCCTAGAAGCATCTTGCAGGGCAGCAGTCACTGATTCTGTACTGAGAAGGCATGCTTGGCTTAAGGAGCAGACCTTGCCAGACCATGTCAAATCAAAATTACCACATGCTCCTTTGAACAAGGACAATCTGTTTGGCACCAAAGCAGAAGAGGTTCTAAAACAGATGGAAGAAAAGGTTAAATCTATGCAGACAGTCAAAGATTTCTTGGAAGTGCAGTCTTCTAGATTCAGTAGGGATTGCCCCTCGAAACATTGGTCCTTTCCAGCCCCCTCAAGGCCATCTCAAACTAGACCCAGGGGAAACAGACCCCCCCCCCCAGACTCCAGTCTCAGGGTATGCAGAGATCTAAGCAATGGAGTGCCTCCACTTCAAAAACAGGGAGTGCTAAGACACACCCTTACGGAAAGAATTCACAATGACTTCTCTATTCCTCTCTTCACCTCTGCCCAACTGCTTGTAATCCTAGGAGGAAAACTTGCCCATCATGCAAAAAAACTGGACGTCCATCACCAAAGAGTGGTGGTTCCTCAACATTGTATTCCAGGGATACAAATTTTACTTCTGCTCTCTGCCAACCCCAAAAGGGTTTCCAGACTTTCCTCCAAACCAGTGGGCAGAAGCACAAAACCAAATTCTATCCCAGCTCTCCATAAGGGCAATTCAGCCTGTTCCGGCAGAACAGATAGGTCAAGGGTTCTAATCCAGACTTTTCCTAGTATCCAGAAAAGAGGGCATCTGGCGCCCAATCCTAATTCTTTTCACTCTAAACACCTTCCTGGTGGTACCAAAATTCAAAATGCTCACCCTTCAGCAGCTTCTTCCTATGCTGTCCAAAGATACCTGGTTAGGCACCCTAGACCTAAAAGAAGCCTATCTGCACATCCCTATCAGGCACTCATGCAGGAAATACCTGTGTTTCAGGGCAGGATCTATGCATTATCAGTTCTCTGCACTTCCCTTTGGTTTATCCACTGCTCCCAGAGTATTCACAAAATGCTTGGCTTCAGCCATTGCTTATTGCAGACAGAGAAAAATTCAAATTTACCTATACTTGGACGATTGCCTAATTCAGGCAGACAGTCAGGAACAGTTGTTGCAGCATCTGACATATGTAAAGAACCTTCCAACCTCCCTGGGGTACACTATCAATGAAAAGAAATCAAAACTAGTCCCCAGTCAAAAGATTGTATTCCCGGCAGCAAGCTTGGACACAGCATCCCAGATGGCATTCCTTACTCCAGAAAAACAAGCCTATCTGACAGGCTACTTCACTCAAATGGCCACCAGAACCCAGCTATCCGCAAGGAAAATCCTGCAGGCCCTAGGGTTCATGGCCTCTTGCATCCTACTAATTTCATATGCCAGACTGCATATGAAGAAACGTCAATGGTTCTTAAAATGTCTTTGGTGCCAACATTCTCAGGACCTGGAAACCATAATACCTTATCATACCTTGTCTAAGGACAGAGTTTCTTTGGTGGGCAGCAGCATACAACCACAACAAGGGACTTCCCTTTACTCAACCCCTTGCCGCCCAGACCCTAACCACAGATGCATCAGACTATGCCTGGGGGGCACACCTGGACGACAAGTGCATTCAGGGCCACTGTAGCCCAAGTCAATCTCATCTGCACATCAACCAAAAAGAGGTGCTCTCTGTTCACCACGCTCTGACTGCTTAAAGGTCCCTACTCTCACCAGGACCCCTGCTTATAAAAACAGACAACACCACAGTTATATGGTACATCAACAAGCAGTGTGGAACACACTCTTACCCACTTTGCAGGCTAGCCATGGCCCTGTGGAACAGCCTTGGACATGCGGATTAATCTGCAAGCTCAATTCCTACCAGGCAAACAAAACTATCTGGCAGATGACTTAAGCAGAAATCTCCTAGACCTACACGAGTGGCAATTAGACCCCAGCACCTGTAGTATTCTAATCCCAAATGGGAGACCCCAGAGGTGGACCTCTTTGCCTCTCCCTGCAATCACCAGCTCAGCAAATTCTGCTCCAGGACACGTCACAGCAGGGCTTGGAAAGTGGATGCCGTATTCTTCCAGTGGAAAAACCTCTCGATCTATGCCTCCCCCCATCTCTTCTCTCAAGAATATTACTCAAAATAAGACAGGACCAACCAAGAACAATCCTGATTGCCCCAGACTGGCCACACCAGCACTGGTACCCATTCACCGATGCCACCCTGGCACTTACCCCACATCCCAGTCCTCACTCAGCAGGGGGGGGGACAGATCTTGCATCCTCAACTGCAAACCATGAATCTTGCAGCCTGGTTTATTCCTTAAATTCTCCCCCTGTGACCAGCCTAAGCAGGCAGGTACTGGACGTCATTCTTGAAGCCAGAAGACCTAGTACAAGGAAATCCTAGGCTGATAAGTGGAAAAGCTATTGTTCCTGGATTCAGTCTAAAGGAGAGGGCACAGCACTGCCCTCCTTACCTCTAATCCTGGATTACCAAGCAGACCTACTCCACAGAAGCCTATCCTTCTCCTCCATTAAGATCCATGCCACTGCCATTTTGGCTCATTACAACACTGAGCAACCTATTTTCTCTCACCCTCTTATCAAACAGTTCCTGAGAGGGGCAAACAACTTAAGGCCACCAAGAAGAGCACCCACCCCTGCTTGGGATCTTAACTTTGTACTGGAAAAGCTCACGCTAACCCCGTTTGACCCTGCAGCATCAGCAGAGTTAAAATTCCTCTCTTGGAAAACAGCCTTGCTTCTGGCCATCACTACAGCTAGAAGAGTGTCTGAGCTACAAGCACTTATGACTGTGGAACCCTTAATTATTTTCCATACTGACAGGGTTTCCCTCAGGACTAACCCTTCCTTTATGCCTAAAGTGGTGTCTAGTGTGGCTGTCAACCAGTCTATTCAGTTGCCAACATTCTTCTCTAATCCTCAAAATAAAGAGGAAAGGATCCTGTACTCCCTGGATGTGCACAGACAGCTCAGATTCTACCTTGATAGGACTAAGCCCTTCAGGAAATCTGACCAGTTACTAGTCAGCTTTGCACCAGGGGCAGAGGGCAAGGCCATTTCAAAACAATCAATCTCCAAATGGATAGCACACTGCATCCATTTCTGCTACAAGCACCATGGGAAACCAACCCCTCGTGGTCAGAACACATTCCACTAGGGCAACATCTACCTCTACAGCATTCCTTAAGGGAGTCCCTACCATGGACATCCTGGAAGCTGCTACCAGGAGTTCTGTGCACACCTTCATCAAGCATTACCACCTGCCTATCTTTTCCAAATCCAGGGCAGGTTTTGCAACAGCAGTCCTGCAGGGCATATTAGCCAGTCCCAGCTCTTCTTGACTGCCCTCCACCCTTTCTTCAGCTTTGGGAATCAACCTAAGTGTGATGACTGCAGCAGTGAAACACGAAGAACATAGTACATTTGTGTACATAAATGTAGATGTCCACGTGTATTCACTGTTGCAGTCATGGTTTCCCTCCCTCCAGCCTCCTTGTCTCTCTCTCTCTCCTCTATATGTCTATTACTCACCCCCTTCACGGGTATTGGTATTAGTATTTACTTTTTACTGGTGGTGTTTTCCCCACCATAACTTAGCTCCCTATTGGGGGGCTCCTGACATTTGGAGCAAGAAAAACTGATGTAATGGCATTGTCTGCCTGTTTATATACCCCTGACAACCTGATGTCAGTCCTGGAGGGCCAGCAATTGATGCAGAAATGCTAAGTGTTTGGTACTCAGGACGACCGAGGGCTACCTGCAGGCAGATAACCCAAGTGTAATGACTGCAACAGTGAATACATTTGAACATCTACATTTATGGTACGTGTACACTACTGTACTTTTTGCCTTCCCTCTGAACAGACAACTTTGTCTGTTCTATTCCAGATTCCTAAGTCCTCTGACTTGAAAAGTGAATGCCCTGTCTTTTCCTTGGAAGGGGATGTCTGTGTATGTCCCCCCTTCCTCTTTTGCCACAAGTCCTGCACAAGAACAAAAAGGGCTCTCCCAAAATCTTGCTGGTGACTTCCTTTTGGCTTAGTATTGGTTCCCCCTTCTTTCTCACTTGGTCAGGGGCAATCACCACAGATTGCCTCACCAGTTGGATCTTCTCACACAAGACAAAGGGATCTGTTATGCATCCTCACCTGTCTGTTCACTCTTCAGATGACATTGTGGGTGACATGTTTTTGATTCCTTTTCAGCATCTCTTTTCTGAGGATGTGCTCCAGGTTCTGCAGGAGGCCAAGAAATACACTAACAGAAAAATCATAAATGTCAAAAAGGTACTGTCTGGTGCCTCTCTCACCATCAGGATCCCCAGGTCTGTTTCAAAGGATTGAATGGACAAATTGTTGACACCAGTATGGTCAAGACCATATGACAAAAAAACACAAACCAAAGCAACACGCACAAACAGAAATAATGCTTTTGCAGAGGAGGGCAAGTCACCCTGCTAATTATATGTACCAACTCTGAGATTATAAAATAGAGGTGAAAAGGGCAAAATCCCTGAGTCCCACTGTACTGCAATCTCAGTCAGAATGGTTTGATGGACTGAATTGTTGACCATATAGTCTCAATCATATGAGTTTTGACAATTTGTCCATTCGATCCCTTGAAGTCGACCCGGGATCCCCTATCTGTGGAGGTTCCTTTGGTTCTCTCTTATTTGTGTGATCTGCTCCATGATGGATTGGCATATTCAGCTGAAGCTCACCTTTCAGCAATTTCTACTTATTTGCCCTCCTCTGGCCTCTCTGAGTTCAAGCAATTTCTTAAATGCGTCCTACATATCAAGCCTCCCAGGAAGCCTAATCCACCTTATTGGGATCTCAGTTTTCTATTTGAAAATTTGACTCAGGGTCCTTTTGAGCCTGCTTTTTCAATTTCCTTGCAACATTGTACTTAGAAGACTGTTCTTCTTTTAGCTCTTGCTTCAGCCAAGAGAATAAGTTTTTACAGAGACAGAGTATCTGTTTAAACTAATCCTTTTATGCCCAGGTTAGTTCATAGGTTGGTACTAGTCTATCGGCCCTAGGGCCTATCCAAGCCTAGCCATAACAATTCCCTGGCTATTTCTTCCCACACTGTTTACTTCCCTGGACCTCTGTCTAGCAGGGCGACTGACGTGATCCCCAGGGTGAATTTCCTTTCTCCCATCCAATCGTCAAGGTTCCTTTTGAAGAGGGCCAAAGAGAAGCTCTGCTTGATATGTACGAGCAGTCTATTCCAGAGTCTGGGGAGTCTCTGGGTCAGGAGCCTATCCCTCCAGCATGTTTTGTTTATTGTGATGACTAGGTTTAGATCCCTGGAGCGTGTGGCACTGAGGGATTGGGATTTCTTTAAGTGTAGCATGTCCAACAGCTCTGAGTTTGACATGGCCTTGTATGTTAAGCAGAGATCACCTCTGAGTAGATGATATGCCACAGAATATAGCTGGAGTTTTTTAAGGTGGTCAGCGTAGGGCATCTGCTTTAGGCCTGTGATTCTTTTAAGATTCATGCATCAGATATTTCAGCAGAATACAACTTGGATCCCTCCAGTCTCTCATCATCTCTCTCTCAGCAGTTTTTGAGGAGGAAAAAAAAAAAAAAACCCCTAGGAAGCCACCACATTGCCAGCATGGGACTTGGACTTGTGTAGAGAAGTTGACACTGCCTCTCTTTTCCAGCAGCAAGCAACAGCAGAACATTAGTTATCATGGAAAAAAACTGCTTTCTCACTTGCTCACTTCAACATTTGGCTATGGTATTCCAGTTGTAACTGCAGATGCATCCTTGAGAGGTACATACCAAATGGGGTGTTGTATTCTATAATGGGTCTAATGAGGGATGAGTACAGTGGGACAATGATCTCCTTTTTTCTGGATGAAAAGCCCTTAGTGATGAGGTGTGCCACATAGAAGGATTTCCCGACTGTTGTGGTACAAAACTGTACTTTATCGCAGGTGAGACCACTGTCCACCTGTGTGTGGTCAATGAATTTGCCCCTTAATCAGTCTATTCATCTTCCTTCCTCCTCCTCTGCAGTTTGCCAGTGAGAAGGTTCTTAACACCCTGAATTACCATGTATAGGTCAGGTATAATTTAGATAAAACTAAAGTAATTTGCAAGTCTGAGCAGCTTTTTGTAACTTTTCATCCTAGGACTTTGGTTTTGTTGTTTCTAAGCAAACCATCTCTTCCTGGATTTCTAAGGCCATTTCCTGTTATTCTTTTCATGGCAAATGTCTTTCTTCATCTATAAGGGCAGTTGCCTCCTGTTGTGCAATTTTTCAAGGGTTTGGATACCAGCTCCATCCTTGAGGCTGCTATGTGGTCCTCTGGTCACACTTTAACTAAACATTACAAGTTGGATGCTATTTCCAGGGCTAAGGGCAGACTTTGCCAGGGCTATCCTGCATGAGTTTGTAGAGGCTCTTCTGTGCCTTGCCCCTTCCAGGCTTCTTCTTAGCTCTTGTACTCTCCCTTGTGTAAAGAATGCCATAATAGTGATATGGAAGAACATGGTATACTTGTGTAGAATCTTAACATAACAGTAGATGCCCTCCTTTTCTCTGTTGCGGTATTTAACCCTCCTTCCTTCACCCTGTATTCTAGCTATTGCCCTGTATTTCTCTTGCAGTGGGCTTATGATTTTTTTCCTTTTTGTCCTTCTTTCATTCTGGATGTGCATGCTCCCTTTTGTCCCAGAGGGTATTCTGTTCCTCCTGGGGCTTTTAATTTCTGAGTGATTGCATCTATACATCAGCTTTATGCTCTACATTTTACATGGGGAACATATGTGTGACTTACAATGCCAATAAGACCTAAAGACTTTGGTATACTGGACGGACATTGGGCTATGCTTGGCAGGAGATCCCTTGTGTAAAGAATACTTCAACAGTGAAGAGAAGGAGAATCTACTCTTATGGTAAGATTTTACGCAACAATACTTACTTCCATACAAATCTCATGCACATCTAGGAGCAGTTTGATTCACTACCCCACTTTCTACATATTTGGGATGTGGCAGGAAGGAGGAGCACTTGGAGAAAACACACAAAAACGCAGGGTGGACATGCATATTCCTCCTAGCAGGCAACCCAGTCAAGAATCGAATCTACAAACCTTTTGCTGTGAGGTGATAGTGCTGCTCACTCTGTGCCACCCGTGCTTGTATTATATGTTGGTAATGTTTGGCTTGTATCAACCTGTATAATTTGTAATGTGCTTTATAGTGTACTGGCTGTTGTCTTTTGACCAGGCTACCTTCCCATGTAATAAATAAATAAATAAATAAATCTGTAGTTGGTTGTAGGACCAGATTTTAGAATACAGTCATATGGAACATTTGCTAGCTATGTGAGATCTTCTCTTGTTTATATTAAAGACATTGCTGCTGCAATACATGATATTTAGGAAGATATTCAGACCCCATGTGCAAAAGATGTGAAAAAGGTGTTGCAGATGGATGGATGAATGAATGGATGCATGGGTTGTACTGTTGTGGGATTCCATATTTGTCGTGACTTGTAAAACCAAAGTTCCATCTCTGTGTTGTCGTGGTTGAGCTTGTGGGAATATCACATTTGTATCTTCATATTGAGTAAAAGTGCCAGTTTGCCAGAGGAGCAAGCCAGTAAGTGGTTTGACTAAAAATTGATCCTTGTGGTTCTCAGCAACTTCTTAATAAAATAAGTAAATAGTACCATGGAAATGTGTATGTTATATTTATTGTGTCAGTGCAGTTAAGATTGTAGGTTAACTGCACTGTTCATCTTCCTTCAAGACGGCCATAAAGAAATATCTGTTTATATAAATGGAATGAGAAAATAAAGCAAAAATGATAACGAGACAAGTAAATCTGCAAGCTATTGGTTAGTTTGCTGAAGATAATTTGCAAATTTGAGTTATTCTGCATCTTTACAGAGGATTCACGAGAAGACATTGAAAATGCAGAAAAGTGAAAAGCATCATAGATTTAAATGACTTTGTGAGCTGAAAGTTTTCCCCCCACATAGAAAACAGGAAATGCAAAATTAATGTATTTATCTGTATGATGGCCATCTGCGTGAATTGACCCTTTTCAGAATATATTGGCCACAACCTGTGTCACAATGAAAACGGTAAAATGCAACATATTTGTATAATTTAGAGTTGTCAGCCAAATAGCATTTTTTAAAAGTTGGAAAGAAATAGAAATACACAGCAAAAACTCAAGCAGGCACAGGAAAGTTAAACAAAGTCTCCAAAGTAAGCAAGTCAGGACTGAACTGTGCTGCTGTTCCATCTCTGAGGCAGAAGTCCTAACCATGGAGTCATTATTTTTCCATAAATAAGGCAGAGATGTAACCGCAGTTCGTGGAGAAATCAGGTCTTTCTTCAAACACATAAATAAATAACCAAAGCAGTAGAGGGCGCCCCTTTATAAACATCATACGGTATTGGTGGCTATACCTCTATACCAGTTATGCTGTATCAGATATCATCATACCACTGAGTTTGTTAAAAGGGTGCTTATTTGACAACTGCCCTTCATCTACTTAAAGACTGACTGATCAGAACAAGCTGACTGAACTAAGCTTCATTAATTGCAGTATCTAACTTATTCTGAGGTTTGGTGACCTCACTATGTGGTATTCCCCTTGTATAGGCATGTGCCTGATGTTGAAGCCCCCACAGGAAGAGGCTGGTGGAGTTCTAGCTGTCACCAGATGAATGGCCTTGGAGCAAATGGTTGATTAAGCTAACCATGTGCAATTATAGACAGAATGTGAAACAAAACTATCTCTGAAGCAAAAGCGATTTTATTTTTAACTCTGACCATTACACAATGATTTTTAGCAAATTATTGTTTGACAGCTGATAATTTGATCTCTGGAGATACTACTCGTAAGAAGCAGTACTAGCTGAATACGTGAGTTTTTTGTTTACTGGACATCACTTAAAAATATGGGTAGCATAATGCATGCTGCAGTAGTGTAGGTTTGGAAATAGGATGGAATCTTAAGTTATAAACCTCTAATTTTCATTTTGAATCACTATTGCTCATTTCACCGTGTTTAACTTTTAAGATGCTGCTATTTTTTTAAACTGTTAAACATGAGCATTATGTGTATTTTAGATCCGGCATAATGATGTCTGTGTAGACTGAGGTGTCATTCACCTTCATCAGAGTGTTGACAAAGGTTTTGTTTTCAGTCTGTGATTGTAGTCTGTGTAAAGAATCCACATTGGTTTAAGATCTGTATACATTATCATTTTTTTCAAAGGATAGGTTCCAAATATTTTTCAAAAAGTTTTAACAAGAAGTAACTTTTCGTCCAAGTTGGTTGTCTTTATGGATATGCAAATTTTCACTTAACATGCTCTGTACGGTTCTGGGGATTTTTAACGCAGAATCACTGCCCCCTTCTTCAGTGTAGACCGCCACCAAACAGCCTAGGATACAGGCCACTAGAATCCACATCAGAAGTCCTTAGTACATAACTTGATCAAGTTTTGTGATCCATGTTCAAAATTGTATAATCAACACATTTGCACAAATTTATTACCCTGGCATTTTTGTGGCTTCACAGCATTTCCTTAAAATTGCCTTCAGATTCTAAAGCAGTAAAGGCTACACTGTCATACTTTAAAACATATTTTTTGATAATGCAAAAGTAAAGGAAGCTCCAAACATGCTAAAAAGTCCTCCTTTATATTTACTAGCAAGTAGCATATATTTTAAGCATCACACCATGTTAGCCTATAAAAGAAAAAGAAAATTTGAATGTAATCACTGATCTTGACCTGGTTTTGCATATTTATCTAGATAGCTGAAATAATTTAAATCTGGAGGACGGTACAAGAAAAAGTGAGAGGGTAAGCATTTGTAACTCCTAATCTGAAGGATGGTAGCTCAGTGGTTATGATTCCTTTTTCATAGCTCCAATGTCTGTTGTTCAGTTCTGTTGTGGAGTTTGCTTGTTCTCCCTGTGTTTGGGGTTTTCTTCTGGTATTCCAGTTTTCTCCCACCTCCCAAAACCATGCTAGCTGATTGGCTGATATGATGAATTCATATATATTGTATATACCTTTGCCCTTGTGGCTTGGGTTGTGGCTGAAAAGAGTCCCTGATGGCCACTTCACTTACACAATAAACAGTAAGTAAAAAAAAAAATCTCCAGGACAAAGTGAATATACCGTAAGTGCCTTGAAAGTCATATTTTCCCATCTTAAAATGTATTCTAATAGTCAAAATTTGAGCCACTGAAGATGGAGTCATGAGACAAAATTTGACTGTTAAGGCTTTCCCTGTTAGTATAGATGTTTTGTCCCAGAATTGTTGTGCAGTGGCTTGGATACATTAAGCCTTAGTGGTGGAAATACCAGCTGGAGATGGTGGCAAAAGAATCTGAAGGCAAGCAACTCCATGTCAGAGGGAGATCATGAGGTAGTTATACCGTGCGGGTGGAGGCTGGGAGTTGGACAACTGTAATATGAGCACTTGTGTATGTATACGATCGTAAGATGATTATTGCTATACATGGCCTGCCCCCTCCTTGGCAAAATAGTTCTATGAAAATTAAAGATTCTCCATTAATCTTATTTGTGATGTCCTGCCACTTCCTTTAAATAATTAGGGGTCTGCAAGAACAACCTCTGGACCTAAGCTGTAGGCCAGGCAGATAGCTGCTGCATTAACTAGAGATGATTACATGGAGCAAGATGTGCTACCTGGGGACCAGGCACCTCGAGGTGCTACAAAACACGTTACTGTATAAAGATATGAGACACCCTCCACTAAGTGAATCATGTTCCTGTACATTAAAATCTGAAACACCTTCCATAAAGTAAAGTTTGCTACTGCTGGAGAAGTGGCTGCTTTTCTCTGATGTTGTTAAATGAGCACAGCTTTTGAAATCATTCCTGCGATGACTCTGAATGCAGTGGGACAACTACCATTTCAGTTGATCTTACATTTTATAGGAAATGTTGTGGCAAAACAATATCCAAGTTAGTTGATTCTGCTTTTGATGAATGATTTATTTTTTACATAAATTGTTGCTGGCATTTTTAAGCAAAAATAATAGAAACCAGGTGTGTCTTACCATGGGATGGCAAAGCAGTACAGTGTTTATAGTATTACTCTCTCAGTTCTTGGACCTCCAGTTCAGAATATGGCTGATGTGCCTTCTGTGCAGATTCTGCATGTTGTAGCCCCCCCTGCTACAGACGTTTAATTTTGTTTTTTTTGTTGTTTTTTTTCTTTTTTTTTACTTCAGTGTTCGAACTAGTACAAGTTTGAACATAATATATATATATATATATATATATATATATATATATATATATATATATATATATATATATAGATATAGATATAGATATATCAATGTTTGTAGCATTTAAATGACAAGATATGTAGAGCCTCAGAGAAGGTGTGATGCATACCAGCAGAAATGAGAGCGACAGGTTGGTCCTACATCGGGTTCTTAACCCACTGAGAAAGACACTTTTCTGGCATCCCGCAATGTGGATGCTGATGGGACAGGCATCATACTTGGATCTATTACTGCAGGTTCCTGGATTACCTTGATGTCATGTATCTTTTACAGAGACCAGCAGGCTGTGTATTCAAACTTCAGTAGCAGTAGGCATAGTGTAGCTTTGAGTATACTCCCACCATTGTTGTTGCATTACCCACTGCCTCTGTCCATCTTAAATGCATAAGGCATGCATACTATGGGAACTGCTTCCAGATGTAGGTGATTCATGTTTGGCTGTAGGAAGGCACCTGTCAGAAACATGCACATCATGGGCATGGGGCTTGTCGGCTCTGTATTTTTAGTTATTTATGTCCACAAGAAATCCTACTTGTACTGTTTCTCTTGTAGGGGCTGGGCTGCAGCAATAGGTTAGGTAATTCCCATGCCAGGATCTGAGAGTGGTGCCAACATGCCCATCAAGTCACAGTCTTACTCTTGGGAGAGCATACTCATGAATGGGAGGACACTTTAAATTCCTTCACAGTACCCAACAAATCGCAACTGGTGGTGGACCAGCAGGATCAAACAGGTATTTTAAGTTTTACCCTACATGTTTTGACAATGGCATTCAACATCATCCAATCCAGCATGTAAGTTTCATAGGTAAACTCTCTCAGCTAAATGTTAATCCCTGTATAACTCATTGGATAGTAAACTGGCTCACAAAGAGAACCCAGGAAATTGGGTTGGGCAGCTCTCCCCTTTCCAAAGGACCTGTCCCTAGAGATGTAACTCAGGGTTCAGTCCTTGGGCTACTCCTCTTTGGCACCTATGACTCAAATGTCAAAGAAAAGTTAAGAGTTTGTGGCTGAAAAAGTTTGCACACTACTATAAACTTAGTACCAATGTAAATTTCTCAGGGGACACCAGAATCAACCAGGACACCCCCCCAAAAAAAAATATATCTGGTGCCAAAATAATGGGCTAAAACTTAATGCCAAGAAATGTGTAATCATATCCTTCAGCAAGCATGATCCTTGGAGCTATTACATTGACAACATACACCTGAAGGCTGGTCCTGCAGTCAGGGATTTGGGAACCTATGTTGACAAGGAGTCATCCTTTGATCGCCATGTACCCACTATTATCAGCAAGTCCTTTTTCACTGCACAGCTTATATCTAAAGGTATGGTGCCCATGGATGTAATTGTTCCACTGTACTCAACTCTAATCAGACCGATCATTAAGTATAATACCCCATTCTGCATATACCTAACCAAACAAAACAGTTGTCGGAACTGAAGCGATCACAACATTATCTCACTAAAAGATTAAGTTCCTAAATAACAAAAATAATGCAGACCATCCCAAAGCCTTATCCCTCTTCTCAGTATCCTACAGATTACTAACTGCCATGTGTTCATGTGCCCCTAGGAATCTAAGTAAATGATGATGGCCATAACACACATCACCGTCCTTTCTGTGTGGTGCTTGTGGAGATTTCTGATGCACAATATGACTCTATCATGCACCGCACAGTATAGCCATTGGATTAGATGACACTACATACATTGTTTTTTTCTGTTTGACATCACGCTGCCACAGTGTACATTAGGGCCCACAAAGATGGACTGATTTTCAGCTTAGCTACTATATACTGCGTACAGTGCCATCTGGATGGAGTGTAATGCAACTGTTGGCAGTTGCTTAATGACTTCTGTATCTGTGCTGGTGGATGCCAAAGTTGCCACAGCAGGTCCATCTTTTGCAATGCTGAATGATCCTGGAGATGCTGGCTGGTATGGCTGCCAAAGATGGATCATATTGTGCACTATGCAGCATGCTGTGAATGTCTGTCAGAGCTCCCACTGACTTGGAGATAATGCCATTCTTTCCAGTGACTTTTTTGGTGAATTCTGATCCATTCACTGCTAGATAAGTGCCCTACAGGGATGATTTGCATTGTATGTTGATACTTAAGTTCTGCTGCTAAATTTATGCATTTTTACAATGTTTTGAAACACTTTAAACCTGCATTTAACTATTATTGCTATTACCAATGTATGTTTATTCAGTTGTTTGTTGGTGCATCCAGACCCATCTAAATATTGTATATTTACCGAACTACACTTTATCCTGAAATTTACTAGTAATTTTATTTATTTAACATTTGTTTACCGGGAAAGCTCGACTGGGTCAGGAATTCATTTTCAGCTGAGGCCCGGGGAGAAAAGCTACAAATGATACATGAACATTAAAACGATTTATATGAACAAGATAAAAACAGGTATTAAAGCAGACTTTAATAAGAACTGAATACTAAATAAGTACAGACAGGTAGATACAATAATAAAACATGTATGAAATTAAAATAAAGTGGTAGATTGCAAACTCTTTAATATATGTGCATCAGGTAGGAGTAAGGTAAACAGTGAGGATCGGAACATTAGATGCTAGTAGATGCTAGATGTAGAAGGATGTAAAAGTTAAGAGTGGAGAAATATGTAAAGTGTTTTAGTCCAAAATGTTATTGGTTAGGAGATGAATTTCCTGTTTTAGAGATAGAAAGGAAAGCCTCTAGAGAGTGACTGAAGTTCACCTGTTAGGGAAAGAGCAGGGGCAGGTCTGATGATGTAGCAAATGTTTTTTCAGGGTGTGTTTGAAGTTGTTAAAAAGCTCTCAATGGTAGTAATGTCTTTTGGCAGAGTGTTCCAGAGCTTGGCAGTGGCATGAGAGTATAGGCACTGTCCAGCTCTTTTGTTTCGAATGTAGACGGTTAAGAGGAGTTTGTTTTTAGAGTGGAGGGCACTTGTAGGTATGTAGGGTTTTTGGACAGATTTGAAGGCTGGGCAGGTATCAGGTGTATGTATCATTTTATGTGTAGAAGGCAGGTGTACTAGGCTTAGGTATTATATGAATTTGAGCCTCTTTAGTTCTTTCAGAGCTAGGCAGTGGTGGGAACATAGGGGTAACCTTTGGCAAATTTGGCAATTTTATGGTAGCAAGATTATGTTTTAATAACAGTGAATTGTTTGTTCTGTCCTTGCTCTCTGAATTCATCCCCCTGGACTTTTGCCACAGCCATTTTCTGTGAGTGCCTGCATTTTCTGTTTAGTGTCTAGCATTAATTTGATTAGTTCCTGCACTGTGGGTGGGACCAGACACTGTTTTTACAGTAGGGAGTCTTTGGTCTGCTCTCTATTGGTGGTAGAGGGTAGCCAGGCCACTTTTGTGCTGGAAATTGCTGTTTGAAACCTCTGAGTGCCTGTTTGCTATTAGCCAGAGAGCTAAATTGTTTTTGGTCATTTTTTTTCCTAGCTGTATAAAGTCGTTGCATTTGAATAGTGCTGCTCATCGTACAGTGGTAGTTAACTGTGCTCTATGCAGACACAGGCACCTAGAATTGAAGTTTTCTTTACAAAACTACCTTTGAAATACCCTCAGTAGTTAGTTGTGCATTGAGCAGATAGTTTGCACACTGAGGAGCACCCATCCCTCAAGCTTGGTCTTTAGGCAGTCTTTATAGTAAGCTACACTCTTAAAGCAACCAAGCTAGTCACCTGTAAACCTCTGCTATACTATCCCCTTGTAGAACATGTAATAAGGATCCATTGCCATGGGCATGCACTTCTGTCTCATCTGTGCACCTAGACTGGAGGATATGGGCATCCTGACGAAATGCATACTAGCAGCCACTTCTCAAACAAACAGATATGGCATGTGAGAGATGTAGTTAAAAAATTTCACAAGAGTCAAGGCTTTTACATAGAAGCATATATAATACCAAATAGGTTGAAAGTAACACACACACACACACTACACCCACCTTACATAATACACAGCAGACACACAAACCCACATATGCTGAGGCTCTTAAATGTAATCTCCTAAAACCATATATACTTCCCACACATTGCACTCACTAACAATGTCCTCAGCATCCTCAAGAGAACTCTTCAAAAAGAACACCCAAGAAGACGCATACTGCCACATCCCCAAGATATCTCAACTTCTAAGCCCATAAGGCAGACCACAAAACAACCCAATATTTTGGTCATAGGGGACTAAATGGTGAGACATACAGCTGTCTTACTGTTTCCTGTCAGGGCCTAGGATCTGTCAGACCAATTGCACACTTGGTTGCTGAACTACAAGTACCAGTATGAGGTAGTCCTAGTCTGTGTGGGTGTAAATGACCGGAGATGTACCTCCCTGGACCAGGAATGTAAGAAGAGAGAGACATGACAGAGCTCTGTTTGTCCCAGGCCAGTATGAGCCTAGCATTGATCAGCATTCTACCTTCTCCAAGGATGTTACCACAATATGAACAGAAAATTATTGACTTTAACAACTGGCTTAGATTATGGTGTCATTCGAAAGGGAGGGTAGAATATTTGTCAGCCTGGGAGGATATGGTCGACAGACCATACTGCTTTGCCAAGGATGATCTGTAGCTGTCTCCTCTGGGATTCTGAATAGTGGCTAAAACCTTGTCCACCTCCATATTGCCTTTAGGCATTGCCAGCCAGATAAACCTTTCAACATAATTGTACCAGTACTGGAAAATCTGAATGTATTACTGCTCAGTGACAGGAGACTAAACAACTCCCTTTCTGCAAGCTCTCCTCACCCAGGCGAATGCAAACATCTGTGCAGTTAGTGAGACATGGTTTAAAGCTGCAAAGAGCACCCTGGCAGGACAGGGCTGAAGTGCATTCCACACATTTAGATAATCTACTGCACAGGAAGGGACTAAATGTGGAGTCGCCTCTATCTACATTAAAGTCTGGTACAACACTAAGATGAGCTCAATCTTTTCCACATACAAATTACCATAAGGAAAGTCCCATGCCATATCCTTGCAAGGTGTAGGGCCCCTTGTATGACCATAACATATATATAAATGAACTGGTGACACTCCCCATTCAACCCAACACCATACTCATGGGAGACTTAACTATCCCAATATATACTGTGAATCATACATGACATCTAACATGCAGGCCCAGAAATTCCTGGATTTTGTAAATGATAACACCCTAGATCAGCTAATCCATACACCCAGCAGGGGCGTAACATCCTTGACCTGGTGCTCATAAACATGGCAGAGTGTTGCAGCCTCCCTAGTATAATATCCTTGCTTATCAGGTAGGACAATAAAGCTGTCTGTTTTGAAGTAAATGTGATACCAGGCACACCTGCCAACCCTGGAACATTTAGGAATTATTCTAGGGCAAATTTCCTACTATTAAATGACACTCTGGCAAAATTTCATGTTCCCCCAAAAACTCTGAGAACACTGCTGCCTATGTGGAGGATTTTACAGAAACCATATATAACCATATTAACAGCTTGCATAGAGGCAGCTGTACCTAACCAGAATAAGTACAGGACTACCTCAAAAAATAAGCCATCCTAATGGAATCTCAACACCAGTAAGTTATATAACAAAAGAAAGAAACTTGTATCAGAAATTTAGAGGTTTAGTACCCAGCAAGGTAAAATCTTCCTTATCAATCTAAACAAGCAATTTGAGGCTAATCAAATCCACCAAAGCCAAATCTGAGGTAATATAACCTCCCAGGTCAAGGATAATCGCAAAATGTTATTCAACCGTGGAAATACACAGCAATGTATCAAATTAATTGTAAATGTTTTCACCTATATAGAGCCAAATGATATAGCAGACTTCCCCTGGCTGAAAAATTTATCTCCAGGTTTACCCTCCGCTCCCCCACCGGATACCTCTCAGGCCATTCCACATCTGTAACTCCCCCAACTGTCAATAGAGCGCAGGTCCTCTATGTGCTTTCCATCTCCAAGAGCACTGCATTGATTGGTCCTGAAAATATCCTAGCATGCCTCCTTAATAGCATGAGTTTATGAACTATCAGGTCCACTAGAATCACTATGTAACTACAGCCTCCAAGCAGGCTTTGTACCAAATACATGGAGGGCTGCAACAGGCATCCTGCTGCACAAGTGAAAACCATCCATGGACCAGGGGAATTATCAGCCCATTAGCTTGACTAGCCTAATGTGCAAAACTATAGAAAGAATATTCAAGGATATCCTAAATGATGATATAGGTAAGCCACAAACATTGCTCCCAAATCAGTTCAGGTTTTTCAAGGGTACGTCTTGCCTGTTCAGCCTGGTAGATTTCTTTGAGAAGGTCACCAGAGTGATGGACGGGGACATATTGGTGCTTACTGCCTACCTTGACCTGGGCAGGACTTTAACACAGTACCCAACCTGGGCATTGTAGACAAACTCGCTAAATTATGTATAAATACATAAGTCACCCACTAGATAGCCAGATGGCACACACATAAGATCGAAGAAGTTAGAAAAGGGGAGTCTACCTCCAAAAAAGACTGGTTTCTAGTGGGGTGCCTCAGGGCTTAAGGCTGGGGGTGCTTTTCTCTCAAGCCAAGGTTATTGTCAAGGGCCTAAGGCTCACCAAGCTCACAAATGATTGCAGGTTTGGAGAAGTCATTGATTCTCCCCACAAGGCTTAAATATTCTTCAAGAAGTCCTGACATAGACGAATAACTGGTGCCAGACTCATGGCCAAAAACTCGCTGTCAAGAAGTGCCATAGTGATCTTTCAGTAAGATGGCCACCTCAGCAAACTACAGCATTGATAATAAACCTCTAAAAGTAGACCCTATATTCAGGGACTTGGGAATTCATGTAGATGGAGATTTGCCATTTGACTACTGTGTGTCTACTGTAGTGAGGAAATTATTCCATGTTGTACAAATTATAAGTAAGGCTATGGTATGTAGATGAGAACAAGTCATTGTTTTCTTGTACTCTGCTCACATCATACCAATCAATGAGTATAATGCTTCCTTTAGTATGTATCTCACTAGGCTTATACAACAACTGGAGCATCCACTGAAGTTCCTCACAAAAAGAATACATGGGGTAGAAAACAAGTCCTATGCCGACAGCATCAAAACATTGTCTGTATGCTCAGTCTTCTTCAGGCTGCTGAGAGGTGGCCTACAAATAATTCTCAAATCCAGCTGTAATGGACCTGTTGCACATCTGTAAAACAAGTAGCATTAGAAACACCGATCCAGGAACCTAAACCTCGCCTGCAAAATAAGCAGGACATGATGGAAAGAAAGATATATGTCTCAGAGTCTGCCCTTCTTTGGAATAGGCTTCCTGTCATGTGAAGCAGAATGCTTCCCTGCAAATATACCCCTGGTCTGGCACCTGTGTCTCCATCACAGAAAAAATAAGCTTGTAAATGCTCAACCACTCATGACTAAATATATACAACCCCTACAAAGCCTTTGGGAACCATTACCTTATTGGGAAGCATGGCTAGGCTTTAAAAGGCCCATTGGGTCATTAGCCTAGTGTTCTGCTCTGACACTGTGTCCAGGAAGCAGAACTGTAACATTAGCAAGCTAGTCACAAGAACTGCCTTATTTCTGTTTTCTGTATATGCCGTGTTGTAACTCTGTTCAGCCATAACTTGTGTTTTTTCTATGTGGTGTATACCATCAGTTGGAAAAAAGGTAGCTGGAAATGGGTGGCAGTCTGTATAGTGACCATGAATGCAGGGCTGACTACAAAACCTTAATGATGACAGGTAGCTTATATGAAATATAGAAGATGTTCATCATATTGATCCCTGCTGCCTTAGATATATGGGTTATATCCTGCCAAGGATGTAGCAGCTGGCCAGCTTCCAGAGATTCAGGGCATCTTCCACACACAGTCGGTCAGTCAGCTTGAGCTGAGCGTACTTAAAAGACAGGCTTAAGCACCAAGCCCTTCAAAGCTGTCCTGCTGTAGAAGAGAGTGCTCCTGTGCTGGCTTTCAAGGATCAACACTGCTGGGCAGATAAGTTCCCTTTGGGAAAAACTTTCTTCATTAAAAAGTTGTTGCTTTGTTGTACTTTCTTGTTTAGGTAAGTCATTTTTAAGTAAAGAGTTTGTGTTTTAATGGACTGTCACAAGACTTAACTGTACTTTTAAAGGAACACACTTTTTTCTGTTGGTTTAAAATGTTGTTTAAAGTAAATGAAAAGCAAAGTGGAGAAATTGTGTTTATTTTACTATTTGGAGATGGCGAAGTGTCAAAAATCCTTTTTACTGTGTTTTGTTTGTAAAAAAAGTGACTTTTAAAGACTTTAAAATTTTCTGCCCATTTTCCCTGGAAAAAGAGGCAACATTTTTGGCTTGACCATTCAAATAACTACTGGCCCATGGTCGCTCTTTCTTCCAGCCACAAAAAGAAAAAGTTATGCAAACAACCTTTGCCACCAGAGCAGGCTAGTAATTTGCCTCAGCTGCAGGTGGATGACTGTGTTGTGGCCATAATCTGTTCCTTAAACCACTCATCTTTTACCCCCAGATCTCTATGGTGCAGCACCTACAGTCACTGTGGACTGGGGGTTGGTCCTACCCTTTGCAGCTGTTGGGGTCCCCTCAGTGGGCAAGGGAGAGCCAATCTAGTTGGTTCTGGGAAAGGGAACAGGGAAGACTTCCCTGTTTGGTCAAAATGTTGTGCCCATCTTTCGGGCACCATCTGCCATTAATAACTCTGTTGGGCCCCATTTTTCTTGCCAAAAAGATTCTGAAAACTAAACCCGTATCCTCCTCAAATTTCCTTAGACAGGTGTAGCTTACTGGGTATGGCTCAGGATTTATCATTATCAGGATCATTACAAAGACATGCATCTGGAACATTTCTCTCTGGGCCTCCGCTGAAAATTAGCTCATTCCAAGTCGGACTTTCCTGGTAAACAAATGTTAAATAAATAAATTTAGTTCAGGCTATTGATCGTTCTTATAAGGTGGTTTCTGGTAAAAGAAAGAGGGATACTTTTTTCCTGAAGAGATTTGAGATTCTGAATCTGGACAGGAAGATGAAGAGACAGATACACGGGTTTCTCATTAGAGTTCTGATTCAGACTTTGAGAAGAGCTCAGTTTGTGATTCTCCCTGTAGGGGTTTCTCTTTCTCTGAGACTATTTCCAGAATGTGCCAGTGTTTTCAGTGGGAGAACACCGACGTATTAAAGTCCCTCAGAAAACACTATGAGCTGTTACAGAAGGAAATTCCAGAACCCTTAACCAATTCCTCCACTTCTGTCAGCTGTGGAGGATGTGTGTGTCACTGCCTGCAGTTTTCCTGATGGTTTACCTGCTGCTCCTAAAACGGCAAATAGAATGTATAAAGTTCCTCAGTCTTTTATGTTTTTTTACACTCTTCCGAAACCTGACCCCAGCAGCAATAACTTTAGTTAATAGAAAACTACTTTAGTTAATACTACTGCTGCTGAACATTCCATTAATTATACTACTGCTGCTGAACATTCCATTAATTATACTACTGCTGCTGAACATTCCATTAATTATACTACTGCTGCTAAACATTCCATTAATTTCAATCCTACTTTTCCTATCAAGGAGAGGAAGATTATTGATAAGTATGAAAAAAGTGTATGCTTCTGTAAAATTGATTTTCAGAATTTTGAATTGTCAGGCTCTTATGTTAGTTTATTTTGACTAAATTATGAAAGTTTGGGGAATGTTTTGTCTGCAGTTTTTTTTTTTTTTGTGAGGAAAAAATCTACTTTAAAACAATTTAGTTTCTTGCATTTTACAAGTCACAACTGATTGTGCACAGTTTGTGTATGAATAATTTGTCATTTTTTCCATGGCTATGGCCACTGGTACTGTTTTGGGAAGGTTTGTCTGGCTGCTTTCTGAGAACTGTTAATATGGTGGGGAAAATGATATTTTAAATTCTCCTTTGTATAGAGATTCAGTTTTTGATTCCTCTGCTGCAGAGGTTGTCAAAAGGTGCGATGAAAGTTGTAGGATGATATAGAGAATCCGATTTTTCAGCCCTCCTTTTCCAAATGTTCTAAGGCAAAAAAAAACATGCAGCCTCATCAAAATGCTGTTTAATAGACGTTTAGGAAGAAATGGCATGGAGGTTCCAAAAATAATTCAGGACCCCCCCCCCAACCAAGGACAGTCTCAGTAAGCCAGACTGACTGTTTACGGAAAGTTGCTCCCCACCCCCTCCCACACACACACACATGCAAACACCCAACAGCTCCCTTTCCCTTCCATAAAGTCTGAATTTCTACTTTTGTTTTTGGCAACAAATAGTTTCAGACAAATGGATTCTGAAAATCACCCCTCTGTGTTACAGATGGCAGTGGGAGGAATCCCTCCTTTTCAGGTCGTAATTCCTCATCCACCAGACCAGACTCCTTTATTTTCACCCTATCTTTCAACACATACTGTCTCAAAAAGTAATAGAATCAGGTCCTACTTCCAAGATTGGGACACTTTTTTTTAATTAAGGATGTCTTTAGGTCTTTAGTAGCAAAGAAAGAAAATGCATGGAAACCAGTTCTGGATCTTTCTTTCCTTAACACGTTTGTGATGGTACCCAAGTTCAAAACGATGTAAATTCACAACTAGTTACTTTAAGTTTCATAGTAACACTAGATTTAAATGATGCTTATCATCACATACCTATTCATCCTAACTTCAGGTGGTTCGTAACGTTTTGTGTGTCTGGATCACATTATCAATTTACTGCCTTACCCTTTAGACTATCCACTCCACCAAATGTGTTCCAAAATACCTAGCTTCAGTTATAGCTCATTGCAGGCTACAAAGTATCCACATTTTTCCATATTTAGATGATGTGCTTATCTTTGCAAAGTGTTTTTCAAAGTGTTTTGAATCTTTCACTTGGGTGAGAGGTCTTTTACACAAACTGGGATTCTAAGAGAACACTCAAAAGTCTTTAACTTCTTACAATATTGTGTACCTGGGGTGTCAGCTAAATCCATTAGTTTAAAAGCTTTTCTTCCACAGGAAAAAATAGATCTGTACCTAAATCTATTTCTAAGGTCTTCTACTAAGACTTCTGTCACTGTGAGGGAATACCTCAAGATTTTGGGTCTCATGGCATGTATGACTCTCATGATACCATTGGCAAGAGTCCACATGAGAAAGATACGATATCTGAGGTCTGTTTGGTCCCAGTAACAACATTGTTTGTCATTTCAAATTCCAGTGCTGGGGGTTGCCAGAAGAGAAATCTTTTGGTGGAGACAGCAAATTTCTCTAAATCCAGGTCTCCCCTTCCTGCTGCAAAACCATCAGTCACCACAGACTCATTGGACTTTGCTTGGGAAGCATTTTCAGAAGGGATAAAAGTGCAAGGTTTGTGAAACATTAAGGACAGATGCAAGCACATAAATATAAGATAGATGCTTGCCCTGATCAAGGCACTCAACCTCTGAATCTTCTTTGGTTCCCTGGTCCTCTCCAAGCTGTTACAGACAGTATCACAAATATGTGGTGCATCAACCAGAAGGGAGGAACCATCCTGTACCCCCTTTGCAGACTAGCCATGTTAGTTTGAGATACTCTACAGGCATCCTACATTCTTTCAGAGCGAAAATGTGTGCAGCTGAGCTGAGCGGGTCAAGGGCAGACCCTCATGAATTGAAATTAGAACAGTGGGTTTTCCAACATTTTGTCCATCTGTGGAGAGTTCCTCAAGTAGATCTGTTTGCCTCCTGTCTGAACAATCAGCTGTCCAGATTCTGTTCCATTACTCCATGCAAGAAGACTTGGAAGACAGATGCCTTTTCTTTTTCTTGGACAAGAATGTTCCTGTACCCTTTCCAGTTATAGACACGGTTCTTCTGAAGATTCAGAAAGAATCCCCTGAGGTCATTGTGGTGACTCCCTTCTGGCCCAGGCAACAGTGGTTCTCCTTTCTTTTCTAAATGACCAGGGGCAATTAAATTAATTACCTTAAGCTTCCTCACATAAAGCATCTACTCACACAAAATCAGGGGTATTTGATACACCCTGACCCTAATCAACTTCACCTCACTGCCTGCCTGGATGATAGGGTCTTAATTCTCTTTAGGCTCCTGTTTACTGAGGATATACAGCAGGTACTAATGGAGGCAAGAAAGCCTGCCACTAGACAATCCTATATTAGTAAATGGAAAAGGTTTTCCATTTGGTGCAGACAACAAAACCAGCACCCATTCAGAGCTAATTATTCCCTGGTTATACCATATCGTTGTGAGTTACTGTCCTGCTGCCTTTTTTTCTCCTCCATCAAAATTTGTCAGCCATTTCAGCACGTCTGCCCATGGATCCTCCTCTTGTAAAAACATTCTTATGTTAACATGTTTTTGAAAGGGGCTTTGTCTAAGAGGCCTCCAAGAAGACTGGTGTCCTCACTTTGGGATCTTAACATTTTGTAATAGAAAAGCTAAAACTTGCTCTACTTGAACCCAACTAATCAGACTGATTTCAGGTTTTTAACAGGGAAAACAATTTTACAGCAAGAAGAGTATTGCAAACTCTTATGGTGAGTCAAGTCTATTTCATAGGTTCATAGGTTGGTACTAGGCTATCGGCCCTAGGGCCTATAGAAGCCAGGCCATAACAATTCCCTTGATATTTCTTCCCACAATATTTACTTCCCTGGACCCCTGTCTAGCAGGGTGACTGATGTGATCCCCGTGATGAATTTTATGTCTCCCATACAATTGTCAAGGTTCCTTTTGAAGAGGGCCAAGGAGGCGCTCTGCTTGACATGTATAGGCAGTCTATTCCAGAGTATGGGGAGTCTCTGGGTCAGGAACCTCTCTCTCCAGCATGTTTTGTTCATTGTGATGACAAAGTTTAGATCCCTGGAGCGTGCGGCTCTGAGGGATTGGGATTGTCATTTTCCACAAAGCAAGGGTTTCTTTGAGAACTAATCCTTCTTTTATGCCTAAAGTGGTATCCGAGTTTACTTTAAACCAAACTATCCATCTCCCCATTCTCTTTCGTGAACCTAGAATGAGGGAGAAAGAATACTCCATTCCTTGGAGGTCCACACACAACTTGGGTACTATCTTGATAGAAAGAAAAATATTTCATTTCCTTGGATCAGTTAATTTCTTGTGAAGGTAAGAAGAAAGGACAACCTGTGTCAAAACAATTTCCAAATGGTTGTCTATTGCTGTTACCTTTTTTGTACTCACCACAACAAATTATTCTAGGCAGGATCAAGGCCCAGTTTTCCAGAGCATTGAATTCACTTATGGCTTTTTGGAAAAGGTTGAATTCTAGAAGTACTTCAGAAACAGCAAATTGGTCCTCTACACCTATATTTGCAAGGCATTACAAGCTTGATTCCTTCTCAGCATGGCAGTAGATGCTTGAATAATGACTGCTGCAGTAACCGCTCCCTCCCTCCACCCTCCTTTTTTTTTGGTGTGTTGTATATGCCATGGTCTGGATGCTTATTTTTTGTTGTTCCTAGCATTTTCCTTTCAGGACTCAGCCTCCCTGTGTCTGTTGGCATGAAGGTTGTGAAAGCTTAGCACCTGTTATGTTTAGTCAGCTCAGCTCGAGCTGACTGATGGTTTGGATGCATGGAAGGTGCATTAAAGGTTTGGCAGGATATAACCCATATAGCTAAGGTTATTGCTGCAATGATCATTTGAACATCTGCTGTTGTGATAAGTTTACTTACACAGCTATACTTTTTTAGTAGTTGTATGCATTGGGTTGTGGATTGCATGGGTGTTATTGATGAAATCTGCTATTGTCATCAGTAATGTGATGATGCAATGTATTTGTAAGACTCCATGTCCTTAAGTTACGAGTTCAGCTATGGAGCTGTATGAACAGATAATGATGTTAGATAAGATATTGGAAACTCAGAGACATGCCAGCATCTTTAAGATCATTTTATGTTCATATGGACAATATCACACAGCTCAGGTACTTTATTCCACAGCTGGATCTCTGTAAGATGATGCATAACTTTGTGATATACAAGATAAATTAACTGCAACTGTATTTATTCTGACTTCATTGAGTGGAATTCTGGCATTTGCAGCTTCTGCAACATTCTTAGACCAGAGTGCCTTGAATGAGCTGTGCGTTTTTCCTCTCTTGCAGAATATGGCATAACTGCTCTTTCAGTGAAATATCACCTTACATGTGTAGCTCAACTTGACTTGGGACTGTCACATTTTAAAGATGATCTTATACTTTACCAAAAGACTTATTAATGTAGATCTACCAATAGAAGTGATGCTGCATATTTTCTAAGAAGAACACAAGTCTGCTTTAGTCAGTTTTTCTTTTTCAGCATACACCTTGATAAATAATTTTTGTTGCTTAGTAGATTATATCACATTTAGGGACTCAAGTTTCCTTCTTGAGGTCATTGCCTTTACTGGAAGCTGACACTGTTATTAAACTCTTCTCATTGCTTTTTCTTAATAGTAGCAAATTGGTTATTCATGTATTTTTACTATAGTGTGTCTGTTTCTTATAGTTTCATAGTATAGTACTAGGCTATCTGCCCTGGGGCATTTGTAAGCCTAGCCATAGTGATGTGGCATTTGCCACCCCATGAAATGGTACAAAAATGTACAGAATAAATTGAGAATACTGTGTCTAGCAGTGACACAATGAAGGTCCCCTTATATAATAGAATTAGTTTACTGTGCCCCTGTCTAGCAATGACACAGATGTGACCCCTGGGGTAAACTTACGATCTTGAAACACAGGGATAGAACAAAAAGTTCTCAGAAGCAACAAAAGTCACAGAAACGCCAATAGTTTTTAATGAAGCTTTCGGGCTCTCAACCCTTCATCAGCATACATAGTATCAAATACTTTACATTTAAATAGAGGTAATAGTTAAGAACATATGACCAAACCAACCAATAAAATTCAATCAATTCAAAAACAAAACATAAATACTTTGTAAAAATACAAGGAAAAATTTTTCATTAAAAAATGTATATATAATAACAACTTTAAATCATTCCAAATCCATAATAACCTATTTATTTCTTAATTCTATCTACAGCTATTGTATTCTATAAATTACTCATCTGTTGTCTCAATAATATAGGTTTTATGCTGATGGCATTGTTTAAACCTGGAGTGGTATCTGCATGTAGCCTTATTATCCACTCTAGTTCCTTTATTTCTAAAAGATTGTTGACATCACCCCCCCTCATACCCACTTGTACAATGTCAATACATCTAAATTTAAAACTGTGCTTATTGTATTCTGATATGTGTTTAAATAGGGCATTGGTCTGTATCTGTCTATTGATTTCAGACCTATGCTCTATAATGCGGTCTTTTAGCCTTCGCGTAGTCTTACCTACATAGAAGGCGTCACACATCGTGCACGTGGCGAGGTATACCAGTTTCGTAGTGTTACAATTTGCGGTACAATTGAAATAAAACAACTTAAAAGTAACAGGATGCTTAAAATAGGGATCTACTGGTAAAATATCTCCACAACATGTACAGCTATAACATTTGTGTGTGCCTAATATTTTGTGCAATGAAACTGGTTGTTTTACAAAATCCTTATAGCACAACATACTCTTTAAAGCCTGATGATTTCTATATGCAAATCTTGGTTTAGGGCCAACTAACAGGTTTAATTCTGGCATGGCCATCAAAATTGGCCAGTTCTTTTCAATTATTTTACATACCTCTTTTGTGTGGGCAGAGTATGTGGTTACATATCTCAACAGTACATTTTTTCTACACGTAGAAGTGGATAACTCATCACTACTGTTAATCTTATTGTTCAAAAATATTGGTTTATATTCTTTTTTTCTACCATGTGTTACTAATTCAATATTAATATTAATAAAGCGCTCCGCATATCCACTTTTCTTAAATTCAATTTTCATCACATCTATTTCTTTCTTATAAACTTGTTCATCTGTTGTCAGTCTGCTCAATCTTATAAATTGAGACTTCATTATACCTTTAAATACATGTGGTGGGTGCATACTAGTGCTTTGCAAATATCTTATTGTATGTACATCCTTCCTATGCACCCTAGTTTGTATTGTTTCATTTTGCTTATATAGCTTAACATCTAAAAATACCATTTCATTTGGTGAGGAACACATTTTAAACTTAAAAAAGCTTGTTGTGTTATTAATGTATCTAACAAACTCATCCAGTTCTTCTCCTGTACCTTCCCATATGAAGAAACAATCGTCCACAAATCTAACATAACTTTTCACATATTTACATAATACATTACTAGACTCTAGTATAAACTCTTTCTCCCAGTTATATAATACCAAGTTAGCAAAGGTATTAGCAACTGACGTCCCCATAGCAACTCCTGTTAATTGCTTATAGGGGACGTCATCAAAAATAAAAATATTGTTTGACAATGTTAGATGCAAAAGTGAACATATATTCTCCACTTCACATGGTAGTTTAGTCGAGCCGCTAAGTAAGAGTCTCCTTATTGCCTCTACACCATAGTCAATAGGTATGACGGTGAATAAAGACTCTATATCCAAAGTAACAAAGATGTAATTAACAGAAGCATTTTTATACCATATACTTAGTTTTTCCAAAAAATGCGCACTATCCTTTATTATGCTATCACATTTAGGTAACATAACAGCCAATACTGTTTGTAGATACTTGGATATAGGTTCGGTTATCCATCCCCTACCTGAGACTATGGGTCTCAATGGTGGATCGTAAAGAGATTTGTGCAACTTAGGTATTCCATATATTTGAGGAACCTTGGGACAAGGGATGGAAAAATAATTAAACAAGTCTATTGAAATTTCATTGTTCAATTGCATGTCATATATAACCATATTCACTTGTGTTACATGACTTTTTACGTCAAGATGAGTTATCTTTTTAAAAGTGCTAGTGTCAGAAAGAAAGATGTTAAACTTACTTGTATAATAATCTCTGTCCATAAGGACAGTCGCCCCTCCCTTATCAGCTTGTTTAATAATTATATTATTATTCCTTTTCAAGTCAATAAGTGCTTGATATTCATAATAAGTTAAATTATACTTTTTAACCAGTTGACGTCTTTGAGAAAATAAAGATCTTAATTCAGTTTCAACAATGTTCATAAATGCTAGGATTACGGGTGCTAATTGGGGGATAAATAAACTAGATTTTTTACATCGAGAATTATTAGCTACAGAATTCCCAAAAATCAGCTTTAACATAAGGTTTCTAGCAAATAGTTTAAGGTCGATAATAGTATCCACAACATTACCCATAGCAAAGGGAATGAACTTAAGACCCTTGCTTAATAACATATAGTGTCCATTTGTTAAAGTCAGTTCTGTTAAATTTAAGGTACCTTCAAACATCTGTATGCTTACATTTTCTATTACCTGCGTGGCACCTTGTTGCTCTTTTTGGGGCTGTTGAGTTTCCTCTTTGCCCCTTGCCCTTGAAATTGTCCGCTCAGCATAGTTCCTGAAAACCCCTCGGTCTGTAGTCTCTGTTCCACAACCTTTACGGGTTGTTGCAGCCGAAACGGTAAAAAAGCCGAAATCTCCATTTGCCTTTTCCCTTTCGGTTCACATAGTCCACGTGTTTGCTTCGGTGTTGTAGAGGTAATAGGGGCATCAGGATCTGCAGTGAGTTCACGTTGTTCCGCGGATGTTGTTGATACATTCGGGGTATCTAGATTTACGCTTTCTATCGCTGGAGTTAATAATTGCTCGACACTAGTCTCTCCTAATGGTGGTAGCGTTTTGGAATCACTTGCCTTCTCCCCATCAGCTCCTTTGCGGTACAATGCCGACTTGATGACACTTGGCGTACGTGCTTGATGATTGGCTGAACTGCTAGAGGCATTTTGCGGCAACGTGAAGTCATCCAGCTGGTCTAAACGTTTCCTCGGACCCGTGGATGTTGTATTACTCTGCATATACGGCATTTGCTTGTTGATTTTAGGAAATCCTTTGTATTCAGCTCTCGGCCATGAGAAGATGTGGCCGTTTTTAAAGTCATCAATGTCACGTTTTAATTTTCTTTTTTTCTGCATTTCTAGTCTAGTGTCCAGCAATTGCACCCTTTCTACAAAAGCTTGATAGATGCAATTAGAAGCATCACCCTTTAACATTGTCATAACATCTTTTTCACACTGATCAATTTCTACAAGCAAGTTACTTTCAATCTCTTCAAAAAAAATCGTTCATTAATCTCATGTAATTTGCACTCAGCTCAAGATTGAGCTGCTGCCATTTCACCAAAAGTTCCTCATGTGTATTTCCATACGAAGGCATTTTGAGGACCCGTAGTCCTCTAGGTACAATGCCAAGCTCTAAATAAGCTAGAAAACTGAGTCTTTGCCACTGTAAATGCTTGTAGTTGTTAACTTTCTTTTCAAGTGTAGTCAGTACCTTATTCAAATTAGTTGTATCTTCAGCTACAATATCTTGACCGTCATTATTAGGCCTTTGACTCTGTAGTAATGGATTATTTACCTTCATAAGAAGTCTCTTGATGGATAAAGTCATTTTATAAGATACGTAGCTTACTAGTAATGAGCAGGCTGGTTTGGTCTCCTCCTAAAACGTTGTCTGCTGCACCAATAAAATCGAACTTGAAACACAGGGATGGAACAAAAAGTTCTCAGAAGCAACAAAAGTCACAGAAACGCCAATAGTTTTTAATGAAGCTTTCGGGCTCTCAACCCTTCATCACCATACATAGTATCAAATACTTTACATTTAAATAGAGGTAACAGTTAAGAACATATGACCAAACCAACCAATAAAATTCAACCAATTCAAAAACAAAACATAAATACTTTGTAAAAATACAAGGAAAAATTTTTCATTAAAAAATGTATATATAATAACAACTTTAAAACATTCCAAATCCATAATAACCTATTTATTTCTTAATTCTATCTACAGCTATTGTATTCTATAAATTACTCATCTGTTGTCTCACTAATATAGGTTTTATGCTGATGGCATTGTTTAAACGAAACTGGTATACCTCGCCACGTGCACGATGTGTGACGCCTTCTATGTAGGTAAGACTACGCGAAGGCTAAAAGACCGCATTATAGAGCATAGGTCTGAAATCAATAGACAGATACAGACCAATGCCCTATTTAAACACATATCAGAATACAATAAGCACAGTTTTAAATTTAGATGTATTGACATTGTACAAGTGGGTATGAGGGGGGGTGATGTCAACAATCTTTTAGAAATAAAGGAACTAGAGTGGATAATAAGGCTACATGCAGATACCACTCCAGGTTTAAACAATGCCATCAGCATAAAACCTATATTATTGAGACAACAGATGAGTAATTTATAGAATACAATAGCTGTAGATAGAATTAAGAAATAAATAGGTTATTATGGATTTGGAATGTTTTAAAGTTGTTATTATATATACATTTTTTAATGAAAAATTTTTCCTTGTATTTTTACAAAGTATTTATGTTTTGTTTTTGAATTGATTGAATTTTATTGGTTGGTTTGGTCATATGTTCTTAACTGTTACCTCTATTTAAATGTAAAGTATTTGATACTATGTATGCTGATGAAGGGTTGAGAGCCCGAAAGCTTCATTAAAAACTATTGGCGTTTCTGTGACTTTTGTTGCTTCTGAGAACTTTTTGTTCCATCCCTGTGTTTCAAGTTCGATTTTATTGGTGCAGCAGACAACGTTTTAGGAGGAGACCAAACCAGCCTGCTCATTACTAGTAAGCTACGTATCTTATAAAATGACTTTATCCATCAAGAGACTTCTTATGAAGGTAAATAATCCATTACTACAGAGTCAAAGGCCTAATAATGACGGTCAAGATATCATTGTAGCTGAAGATACAACTAATTTGAATAAGGTACTGACTACACTTGAAAAGAAAGTTAACAACTACAAGCATTTACAGTGGCAAAGACTCAGTTTTCTAGCTTATTTAGAGCTTGGCATTGTACCTAGAGGACTACGGGTCCTCAAAATGCCTTCGTATGGAAATACACATGAGGAACTTTTGGTGAAATGGCAGCAGCTCAATCTTGAGCTGAGTGCAAATTACATGAGATTAATGAACAATTTTTTTGAAGAGATTGAAAGTAACTTGCTTGTAGAAATTGATCAGTGTGAAAAAGATGTTATGACAATGTTAAAGGGTGATGCTTCTAATTGCATCTATCAAGCTTTTGTAGAAAGGGTGCAATTGCTGGACACTAGACTAGAAATGCAGAAAAAAAGAAAATTAAAACGTGACATTGATGACTTTAAAAACGGCCACATCTTCTCATGGCCGAGAGCTGAATACAAAGGATTTCCTAAAATCAACAAGCAAATGCCGTATATGCAGAGTAATACAACATCCACGGGTCCGAGGAAACGTTTAGACCAGCTGGATGACTTCACGTTGCCGCAAAATGCCTCTAGCAGTTCAGCCAATCATCAAGTACGTACGCCAAGTGTCATCAAGTCGGCATTGTACCGCAAAGGAGCTGATGGGGAGAAGGCAAGTGATTCCAAAACGCTACCACCATTAGGAGCGACTAGTGTCGAGCAATTATTAACTCCAGCGATAGAAAGCGTAAATCTAGATACCCCGAATGTATCAACAACATCCGCGGAACAACGTGAACTCACTGCAGATCCTGATGCCCCTATTACCTCTACAACACCGAAGCAAACACGTGGACTATGTGAACCGAAAGGGAAAAGGCAAATGGAGATTTCGGCTTTTTTACCGTTTCGGCTGCAACAACCTGAAAAGGTTGTGGAACAGAGACTACAGACCGAGGGGTTTTCAGGAACTATGCTGAGCGGACAATTTCAAGGGCAAGGGGCAAAGAGGAAACTCAACAGCCTCAAAAAGAGCAACAAGGTGCCACGCAGGTAATAGAAAATGTAAGCATACAGATGTTTGAAGGTACCTTAAATTTAACAGAATTGACTTTAACAAATGGACACTATATGTTATTAAGCAAGGGTCTTAAGTTCATTCCCTTTGCTATGGGTAATGTTGTGGATGCTATCATCGACCTTAAACTATTTGCTAGAAACCTTATGTTAAAGCTGATTTTTGGGAATTCTGTAGCTAATAATTCTCGATGTAAAAAATCTAGCTTATTTATCCCCCAATTAGCACCCGTAATCCTAGCATTTATGAACATTGTTGAAACTGAATTAAGATCTTTATTTTCTCAAAGACGTCAACTGGTTAAAAAGTATAATTTAACTTATTATGAATATCAAGCACTTATTGACTTGAAAAGGAATAATAATATAATTATTAAACAAGCTGATAAGGGAGGGGTGACTGTCCTTATGGACAGAGATTATTATACAAGTAAGTTTAACATCTTTCTTTCTGACACTAGCACTTTTAAAAAGATAACTCATCTTGACGTAAAAAGTCATGTAACACAAGTGAATATGGTTATATATGACATGCAATTGAACAATGAAATTTCAATAGACTTGTTTAATTATTTTTCCATCCCTTGTCCCAAGGTTCCTCAAATATATGGAATACCTAAGTTGCACAAATCTCTTTACGATCCACCATTGAGACCCATAGTCTCAGGTAGGGGATGGATAACCGAACCTATATCCAAGTATCTACAAACAGTATTGGCTGTTATGTTACCTAAATGTGATAGCATAATAAAGGATAGTGTGCATTTTTTGGAAAAACTAAGTATATGGTATAAAAATGCTTCTGTTAATTACATCTTTGTTACTTTGGATATAGAGTCTTTATTCACCGTCATACCTATTGACTATGGTGTAGAGGCAATAAGGAGACTCTTACTTAGCGGCTCGACTAAACTACCATGTGAAGTGGAGAATATATGTTCACTTTTGCATCTAACATTGTCAAACAATATTTTTATTTTTGATGACGTCCCCTATAAGCAATTAACAGGAGTTGCTATGGGGACGTCAGTTGCTAATACCTTTGCTAACTTGGTATTATATAACTGGGAGAAAGAGTTTATACTAGAGTCTAGTAATGTATTATGTAAATATGTGAAAAGTTATGTTAGATTTGTGGATGATTGTTTCTTCATATGGGAAGGTACAGGAGAAGAACTGGATGAGTTTGTTAGATACATTAATAACACAACAAGCTTTTTTAAGTTTAAAATGTGTTCCTCACCAAATGAAATGGTATTTTTAGATGTTAAGCTATATAAGCAAAATGAAACAATACAAACTAGGGTGCATAGGAAGGATGTACATACAATAAGATATTTGCAAAGCACTAGTATGCACCCACCACATGTATTTAAAGGTATAATGAAGTCTCAATTTATAAGATTGAGCAGACTGACAACAGATGAACAAGTTTATAAGAAAGAAATAGATGTGATGAAAATTGAATTTAAGAAAAGTGGATATGCGGAGCGCTTTATTAATATTAATATTGAATTAGTAACACATGGTAGAAAAAAAGAATATAAACCAATATTTTTGAACAATAAGATTAACAGTAGTGATGAGTTATCCACTTCTACGTGTAGAAAAAATGTACTGTTGAGATATGTAACCACATACTCTGCCCACACAAAAGAGGTATGTAAAATAATTGAAAAGAACTGGCCAATTTTGATGGCCATGCCAGAATTAAACCTGTTAGTTGGCCCTAAACCAAGATTTGCATATAGAAATCATCAGGCTTTAAAGAGTATGTTGTGCTATAAGGATTTTGTAAAACAACCAGTTTCATTGCACAAAATATTAGGCACACACAAATGTTATAGCTGTACATGTTGTGGAGATATTTTACCAGTAGATCCCTATTTTAAGCATCCTGTTACTTTTAAGTTGTTTTATTTCAATTGTACCGCAAATTGTAACACTACGAAACTGGTATACCTCGCCACGTGCACGATGTGTGACGCCTTCTACGTAGGTAAGACTACGCGAAGGCTAAAAGACCGCATTATAGAGCATAGGTCTGAAATCAATAGACAGATACAGACCAATGCCCTATTTAAACACATATCAGAATACAATAAGCACAGTTTTAAATTTAGATGTATTGACATTGTACAAGTGGGTATGAGGGGGGGTGATGTCAACAATCTTTTAGAAATAAAGGAACTAGAGTGGATAATAAGGCTACATGCAGATACCACTCCAGGTTTAAACAATGCCATCAGCATAAAACCTATATTATTGAGACAACAGATGAGTAATTTATAGAATACAATAGCTGTAGATAGAATTAAGAAATAAATAGGTTATTATGGATTTGGAATGTTTTAAAGTTGTTATTATATATACATTTTTTAATGAAAAATTTTTCCTTGTATTTTTACAAAGTATTTATGCTTTGTTTTTGAATTGATTGAATTTTATTGGTTGGTTTGGTCATATGTTCTTAACTGTTACCTCTATTTAAATGTAAAGTATTTGATACTATGTATGCTGATGAAGGGTTGAGAGCCCGAAAGCTTCATTAAAAACTATTGGCGTTTCTGTAAACTTACGATCTCCCATCCACTCATCAAGATTTCTCTTGAAGAGAGTCAGTGAGGGGCTCTGCCTAATACGAACTGGGATCTTGTTCCAAAGCATGTGAAGCCTCTGGGTTATGAATCTATCCCTCCAGCATGTCCTATTCATACTTGTGCCGAGGTTTAAGTCTTTAGCTCTCGTGGTCCTGATGGACTTGGATTTTTTGAGGTGGCGCATGTCCATCAGATCCTGATTGGACATGGCCTTGTACGTCAGGCAGAGATCACCTCTGAGCAGGCGGTATGATACTGAATAGAGCTGAAGTTTCTTTAGTCTGGCAGAATAAGACATATGTTGGAGACCCTTGATCCTCTTGGTGAGGTACTTTTGTGGTCTTTCCAGCTGTTGCAAATGCCGGGCGAGGTACATACCAAATGGGGCATTGTACTCAATCATGGGTCTGATGAGGGAGGAATATAGGGGTGCAATGACATCCTTGGATCTGGATGTGAATCCCTTCATGATGAGGTGTGCAAGGTAGAATGTTTTTCTAACCACTTTGGCAATGTGGGTATCAAATGAGAGGTCGCTGTCGACTTGGGTCCCTAGGTCTCTGATTACTTTTTCAGTACTCAGTGGGTTGTTGTCTATGTGATAGTTTGTGGGTACTTTGTTTTTCCCAAAGGGGATGACTATACATTTTTTGGCATTTAGTTTAAGGCCGTGACTCCGGCACCAGTTGTCCGTTTCTGTGAGGCCTTTTTGTAGGATGTGTGTGTCTGCTGGTGTATCGACTATGGCACCTAGTTTGCAGTCATCTGCGAACTTTGTCAGCCACAGCCCTCCCGTGTTTGCTTTAACATCTGAGAAATAAATGCTGAACAAGAGGGGTCCCAGGACAGATCCCTGTGGGACACCACTTGTGACTGGCTTTGAGTCTGACATTGCTTCAGCGATTTTAACTTTATGGGTTTTGTCCTTTAGCCAGTTTGCAACCCATCTAAGACATAAGGGTTTATATTTAAGCTGTTGAGCTTATCTATGATGCCTGAGTGGGGTATTGTGTCGAAGGCCTTAGCCAAGTCCAGGTATGCTGTATGGACTGCTTTGCCCTCGTCAATGGCTCTAGTGACTGTTTCGAAAAAGTCAACCAGGTTTAAAAGGCAGGATCTGCCCTTTTCAAAGCCGAACTGGGTGGGGTCAAGTGTCTGTAGGTCCCCTATGTCTCTGTTTATGAGTTCCATAATGATTCTTTCCATAGCTTTGCAGACCAGGCTGGTTAAGCTTATGGGGCGGTAGTTTCCAGAGTCTGTAGAGGCACCCCCCCTTGTGGAGTGGGACCACTGTTGCTGTACGCCAGTCTTCAGGTACATATCCCGAAGTAAGGCTAAGTTTAAATAGCATTTTTATGTGTGGGTTTAGCTCCTCTTGGAGTTCATGTAACACGCAACCCGGGATACCGTCAGGTCCCATTGATGCTGTGTTTTTTGCTTTGTTTAGGGTGGTTCTCACTTGGACATTTGAGATGACAGGGAGATTACATTCAGCTGGGATAAGTATTTCTTCTTTTGGGGGTGAAGGAGGGGAGAAATTTGCACTGAACCTGTCAGCCAGAATGTTGGCAATATCTGTGGGTTCAGTGTATTTTTTATTGTTGTGAACAAACTATGAGCATATCTGAGGGTTTCCGCCCAGGTTTCTAACATAGCTGAAGAAGGCTTTGTGGTTATCTTTAGCGTCCTTAGAGATTTTTCTCTCAAAGTTGGCCTTGGATGTTTTTATGAGAGAACGTAGTTTTTTGCTAATGTTGATCAGAGATGTCTTCCCTTCATGGGGTTTTGCTCTGACGTGCAGTAGCTTCCTTCTTTTGTTATACAATTTGTTTATGGCTGAGGTCCACCAGACAGGACGCTTACCTTTGGTGGAGAGGGACTTGGATTTGTTTGGGATTGCATGATCCATGCATTCTAGGAAATGTCCATAGAAAGCATTTGTGAAGGATTCGGCATTGTGGGATGTGGTATCCACTGGCACAGTGGGCTTAAAGGATACCATCTCAGTCTTAAGAAGAGTGAAGTCTGCTTTTGAGAAGTTTTTCACTGTGGTCTTTTGTGCTGGGGGTGGAGATGGGATATGTATATCCAGGGTGATTAGTTTGTGGTCAGATCTCACTAGTGGAGGGGTATACTTCCGGTGTGAAGCATTTTGTCCCCATGTTTGTGATGATCAGGTCTAGTATATTATCTCCCCTAGTGGGAGAGGTGACTAATTGTTCCAGTGCATTTGAATTTATGAATTCCAGGAACCTTTGGGCTAGGGTATTAGGGCTAGAATAATGTACCCAATCTATGTTTGGGTAGTTGAAGTCTCCCAGTATGATGGTATTTTGTGATACATTCATATCCTCCAGTGTCTTCAGGAAGGCTGAGTGGAGTTCTTGAGATTGGGAGGGTGGTCTGTAACATGCTACCAGTTGTGTAGCAGTTTTGCCTATGGTTAGTTGCACTTGCATGGTCTCTGATGCTTCATGTGTTGCTACTAACCTGGAGGTGTGGGTGTCCTTGATGAATATGGACACTTCCCCTCCCTTTGTGGTTCGGCCTGGGTTTTGGGGCCGAAAAGCATGACACGAGGTATAGCCTGGTAATGCTGGGGTGCTCTCAGGAGCCTTGAACCAGGTTTCAGTTACTGCACAGACGTTGATGTTCTCCATGCTGAGGAGTGCATCAAGTGCCTGCATCTTGAGATTTAGACTTCTGGCGTTGAGCAGCATTACCCTTGGAGGTGGGTTTGTCTTTTGAGCCTTGCCTAAAAAAGGCACTATGGGGGTGGCAAGAGCCTTAGCCAATATCCGGAAGCCCAGAGGTGACAGGTGTAAGCCATCCCTTGCGAAGCAGCGTGGCTTGTCCAACATGTCATCCCAGGCAGACAGACATTGGATCCCCTTAGAATGACACCAGTACTTGAGCCAATTGTTAAAGCTGATCATCTTGTCTCTGTATTGTGGTATCATTCTTGGTGAGGGCAAGATGCTGCTCAGGGTCAGGGTCATACCAGCCTGGGCTACATAATCGGAGAGCTCCTCTAGGTCTCTTTTCATGTAGTCCAGGGAGGTACGTCTCAGGTCATTCACACCAGCATGGACAATGACGGAGTCATATTTGTACTTGCTTTGGAGTGACTTGAGTGCGTGTGTTATGTGGCAGATCCTAGCTCCCGATAGACAGCTCACAGTCACCTTCTCCTTGTTTAGCCTGGTCAGCGGGACATCAGTGTGTCTGACTATAGAGTCACCTATTACTAGTGTATCAGGCAAGGTGTTTGGCCTTAAGGGCTGTGATTGGTTGACACACTGATTTATTGAAGTATGTGTTGCCTGTGTTTTGTTTTGAGGTGGTGGATTTTTGGGTGTCTGCTTTGGGAGCCTCTGTTGTTTTGGTAAGTTTTTCATTAGAGCCTCCGAGTATGTCTTTGTGTTTTTATGTGTTTGGTTTGCAGTTGTGGTCGGTCTATGTGGGACTGGGATTGTTGTGTGTGTGGTTGCCATCTCCTCCTGTCTGGTCATGCCAGCCCTGAGTTGAGAGAGTTCAGCCTTGAATTATTAATGGTTCTGTCTGGGGCATCTAGTGACTTCAGGTTGAAGAGCAGCTGCATGCAGCAGGTCATGAAGTGGGCTAATAGAATGAGGTTACAGCTAGCTGAGCTAACTGTATGGGTACGGCTATAGTTTGTGTCTTTCAGCTTTTCCCGGTTAGGGGTCGCCACAGCGGAACTCCGGTCCGCTAATGATTGGCAGTTGATTTTTACATACCGGCTTGCCAGGCCTGACGCACAACCTTCAACGAAGGTACGCCCATTCACGCATGTCTCCACGCAGAAGACACTCTATCTGAGAATCGAACCGGACAGCGTCTTACTGTGAGGCAACAACGCTACCACAGCACCACTACCGCGGTTCATTAAATTAATCCTTTTTAGAGTTGAAAGGTAGCTAAAGCCATTTCTGACACTCAACAACTGTAAAGCATACAAGCAATTCCTAATTTAGAGGCTAAACAATTCACATGTTAGGGTGCTGAAGGAAACTGCTGACCTCAACAGAAATTCATGTGGATACTTGAAGCAATTGCAGTTTTAAGTGAATGACTACCTGCCATCATTGCACATCCAGCTTTTCTGGAACAGTTTACGTGCTTGACGGGATAGTAATGTATATGTAATGTAATATATATATATATATATATATATATATATATATATATATATATATATATATATATATATATATATATACGGGTCTACTTTGATTAATTGAAAACTCATTTCACTGAATTTCAAAACACACCCACCAAATCGCTGAAAGCTCAAATCACTGAAAACACATTTCACTGAATGCAAACACTGTTGGGCAAATAAAACGTGTATACCCTTTTCCCCACTGTAGTGTGATCCTGGAGTTAGTATATATAGTTGGGGGTTGTAGGTGGCATAGCCCCCCACCTACTTTTGGTTTTATGTTAGCTTTCAGTGAAGTGAGATTCATAAATATAAAAGCTAAGTAGGTGGGTGGCTATGCCCCCCACTCCCCTCAATGTGGGAGCTGTGCCCCCCACCCCCCCTAACTATATAATCTAACTCCAGGATCACACTACTGTGGGGGAAAAGGGCATATACATTTATTTGACTAACAGTACTTGCATTCAGTGAACTGTGATTCAGTAAAATCAATTTTCAGTGATTTGAGCTTTCAGCGATTTTTTGAGGTTGATGTGTGTATATATATATATACATATATATATATACATATATATATATACATATATATATATATATACATATATATATATATATATATATATATACATATATATATATACACATACATATATATATATATATATGTATATATATATATATATATATATATATAGTATTCTTACCTTAGAGGAAGGAGAATTCTCCAAGGTGCAAGTTCAAAGTTAGTAAATGGTCCAGCCACATCACACATTACTGTTGACACTTGTTTAAGTTGAATAGGTGTGCATCAAAGTTTTCACTTGTGTCTAGGAAGAAAGCCAGTGTATTGAATATTGTGCTCTTCTCACTTTGACAGACCTTCTGAAAATCTAAGCTTATGTAGAAACCTGAGTAATTTATAAAGTAATTTACAGCAAAGCAAAGCTGTGTGTCTTTGTCATTGTGGGCAGGTAAGATCCACTTCAGAAAGGTAAGAATGGAGGTGAGGTGGCCAGTAGAAAGGCAAAGCAAACTACCATCTTCTGCCACTGCTCTGCCCACTCTGGTAACACTGCAAGCAGATTTGTGGTGTAGTCCTTTCCAAGTCTTTGTACTGTTAGAAATACACAGATGGAACCGGATATGTTTTTCTTCTCCTGTTACTTCACAGTGGCAAGAACTTTTAAGTGTATGTCTACTTTATATATGGCTAGGCCTCTTATGGTCCTTGTACCGAGTAGTATTCCTATGTTTGAAAAAATGCCATTGGCCAGCATCCTTTGCTTTTTGCTGTTTGTGCTGTGTTTATAATGTTATAGCTCAGTTTCTACTGTTCACTGTTTGGGATAGTAGGTTGTGTGCAGCTTTACTAGTCTAATGATTTATGCTTTTTATTTTTTTATAGCTTCATGGTTATGAGTCAGCACCTTTCATTTCCTTTAGAGATGTTGTATAGTCTTGGTGGAAGGTGGCATATGGAGTTTAATTTCTGTTTCTTTTCAGGAGAAATTCAAGTGTGTGTGTGTGTGTGTGTGTGTGTGTGTGTGTGTGTGTGTAAAGAGAGAAAGAAAAAACAAGATATAGATGTAGCTGTAGGTAGTTTGAGGTACACACATAGGTAGGTAGGTATAGATATATGCATCTGAGTTGATCAGGGTATATTTACTTTTTGGGCACGGGCTAGGGGGTTGCAAAAAAAGTGAGTTAACTTTTTGTCTTCACTGATGGAGGGGGGAATCACCCAGAGACACTCTAGTCCATGCTTGGCCCTCCAGTCTACTATATGCTTATCCTCTGCTTTTTCTAATTCCCAAGCTTATTCAGAAAGCGCATTGGCTGGGGATCTCTGTTATCGTCATTACCCCTTTCTGGCCTCATCAGGTTTGGTTCCCCACTCTGTGGTGTCATTTAGTGTGTTCTCCCTTGTCTCTAGATTTGGTTCCGGATCTGTTTGTGCACTCATCAGGAGTTCTTCACCTGGATTTAGTTAGCCTGAAGCTCACGGCTTCACTGCTCCAGTTTCCATGATAGTCAGGACTCCCAGGCTTTCTTCTCCTGTCAAAAAAATTGTGATTGCGGCTCACAAGACTTCTACCAGGAAGATCTACTCTAACAAATGGAAGTGTTTTTTGATCTGGGCTTCTCAGCATGACCTGGATCCCTTTACAATGCCAGCCTCTGCCATTTTGGAATTTTTAGCTTGCATTTTTAATAATGGCGCTAACTTCACTACTGTTAAAGGTCCAGTCTGCAGTGATTTCCAATTTCCCTGTGGGCAAACATTCGGCCTCCTTAGCTTTATCTAAACTCTGTAAGGCCTTTCTCTTCTTAGGCCTCTGGTTCAGTACTCATACCTCCTTAGGACCTAACCTTCATTTTGCAGGCTTTGTTTTCTCCCCCGTTTAAACCATCTGCCTCTGTTGATTTGCAGTTTTTATTGTGGAAGATGTTTTTTGGTGGCAATTACCTCTTCCAAAAGGGTTTCTGAGCTTCAAGTTTTATCTATTAAGCCAACTTATCTAGTTTTTCATAAAGAAAGTGTGTCCCTATGGATCAATCCAGCTTTCTGATTTTGAAATCAAATATTAACCAGGTCATTAATTTGTCAGTTTTCTTCCCAAATTTCCAAAATATAGGGGAGTACAAATTGCACTTACTAGACGTGCACAGGCAGCTGTGTTTCTGTCTCCATAGAACCAAAAGCTTGCTTAAATTGGATCATCTTTTTGTCTCATTTTCTAAACCTCATTTGGGAAAGCCTCTTTCTAAGGTTACGATTGCTCACTGGATTTCAGAGTGTATTTCTTTGGCCTAGCAAGCTACAGGTTTGCCTCCACCGGGACATGTCCAGGCACATTCCACCAGATCTGTCTCTACTTCTGCGGCCTTTTGGTCCAAGGTTCCTCTTGATGGTATTTATTTTGCTGCTACCTGGTCCTTGTCGCATACCTTTATTTCTCATTATAAACTGGATCTTCTCTCCAGGAGCAGAGCATCATTTGGCTCAGCCGTGCTCTGAGATATCCTTCTATAAGGACCTCCCAGGTTTTTTTTTTGGTAACTAGGGACTCTGTCCCTCAGGTTGAAGATCAAATGAAAAACAACTTCAGATAGATATGTGCTTACCATAACATTCCATCTGAGTTGTTGCTTTTCATTTGTCCTCAACTGTCCCTCCCACCATCCCCCTGCCTTTTTGGGCTCTGTAGTGGACTGGACTGAAGAGATATAGACCCTTTTGTCCTGGCTGGCTCTGAGTATGTGGGCTTGTAGAGGGTTGTGCCCGGTTTTATAGGCATGTAGACTATATAGGTTTGGTGCTGGTCTGCAACAAACTAGATCTGAGGGGAGGAGGGAGAGCAGGGCATTATGGGTATAGGAGTTGCCAGATCCAAGTTCCTCAGTTTGAAGACAAATGAAAAGCAACAACTCAGACGGAACATTATGATAAGTACATAACTTATTTTTACTAACTATCCTTAAAACATTAACAAATTACAGCTCTGCCTAAAACAGCAAGGGGCTTTATTAGGTCCTCCCCCAGATTTTCAACATCATTGTATCTTTGCATCCAATGCCCAGAGCACTGTCCATCCCCTTCCAGATGCAGTGAAACCTTGCAACTATACTATACAGGCTGTACCACTTCAGTCACTGCAAACGTCTTGCAGCAAAATTCAAACCTAGAATTCATCTAGTCCTTAAAGAACCTGTACCCTACCCAGAGTTGTTGTTAAGTACATCTTACAACCACCTGTCCTGTTTATCAAATTCCTTTTTCCACTGTAGGGCCAACGTTAGAGTTCATTTGCACCTAAAGTCATAAACATCCCCGCATCCACATATTTTCATCCTTCAGAAAACCATGGAAGTCACACTTCTTTAGCACAGTTTCTACATCTTGTGTGTTAAAAAAGTAAGTTTTATGATGATTACCACCCAGTCCTCCCATAATTACAACTCAGATGTTCATCGTGTTTCACTGTTGCAGTTATGACTGTAGGGTTCTCCCCTGCCGGCAGGCAGTCCTCGGTTGGCCAGAATCCCAAAGTCTGGGTCCGGCGTCGGCTGCTCAGCCATGCTCCCTGACGTCAGAGCACCAGGAGTACAAAGCTGGCAGCCGACGCCATGTTCTCCAGTCTTTCTTGCCGTGTGGTGATAGCAGTTCGCAAGTGCCGGTCGGCTGACTCCTGACAATTTTTTCTAAACGTACTTCAGTCCGAAGACTTTCTACTCCTACTCAAAGCTAAATACCCCATTGGGGAAACTTTTTTCTTGCTCCAGTCCAATGTCAGAAAAAGTTAATAATTGTATTTCATGTGGGAAGCAAATACTTCATAAGGATTTTTATTCTTACTGTATTCCTTGCTTAGGCCCTGACCACGACGTATCTAGTTGTCGGTTTTGTGCCAGATTTAATCAATGTACTATTAAACGAAGGTACGATTTTGCATTTCATTACTTCGGTAGGCGTTTTAATTACAAAATGTCGTCGGACATGCTTCCGGCTACCGGAGTTCACAAACGGCGCAAGGATAAAGACAGGCCTCCGAGGTCCAAATCAGACGATATTGTACAAGCAGAGCCAGCTTCAGGTTCGGCAGTTGTCAGTGAGGCGCTTTTGCAGCCCCTTTCGTCGGCCATTTCGGAACCGACGGCCGAAACGGACTCCCACAAGGAGCCAACGAGGCCTTTGAATACTTCATTTGCAGGACCTTCAGACAATGCTCCTTCGGATGGGTCCGGAGCCGCTGTGCAGGTACCGGCTTCCGAAGGGGTTTTCAGGCCTACTCAGCTTCTGATAAAGACAAAGGCAAAGACTCCTTCCAAATCAAAGACTACAGCCCAGGCCTCTTCTGATCCGGGACCCAAGTCTCAGAAACAGTTACTTAAGATGGCGGAGGACTTACTTACTATGATTAGGGGTTCACATCCCCCTCCAGACAAAAGGCCAAGGCAGGAATTGTATTGTGACTCCTCTGATCAGGCTTCTGTTTCTTCAGTTTCTTCTTCTGACCAGGATTATTCTTTTCCTCCTTATGAGGATTCTGATGCTGAGGAATTCATTCCTTCAGCTTCTCCCCCTGAGGACTTTTCTTTTGGGGAAACTTTACTTGAAATGAGGGAACATTTTCACTAGGAAGGGCAGGAGTACTCGGAATCTAAGAAGAGACTTAGGGATTTTCTTCTTCTTCCCCAACATAGACCCCTGGCTATCCCTCCTGTTTTGGATATTGTGGATGATGCTTTTTCGGAGGCTAACTTAACTCCTGACTCTTTTCCTCCAGCTCCTGTTAAGCCAGGCAGATATTATAGGGTTCCTGATTCCCACCAGTTTTTATACAAGAATCCTACTGCTGATCCTGAAACCATTTCTCAGGGCCCCTAAGGGGGTTAAGGCCGCTTCTGCTAAAAACCCCATTCCCACTGAGAAGGATTCCAGATCTTTAGAAAGATGGGGCAAAAAAGTGTACACTTCTGCCACTTTATCTGTTAGGGCTTTAGTGTGATATGCTGAAATACCAGCAATTTCTTTTGTCTGTCTTGAAACAAAAGCTAACTTCCATTTCTGCTTGTGCAGATGATAAGGAAGTACACGACTTACTGCATGTCACTGAACAAGTAGGGAAGCATGGTTTACACTGTGGTTTTGATGCCTTGGAGGCTTCTTGTAGGGCTGCTGCCTCAGGCATAGTCATTAGAAGGCATGCTTGGTTAAAGGAACAAAACTTGCCAGATCAAGTAAAAGCTAAGTTATTGGATGCTCCTGTTCAACATAATGTTTTGTTTGGATCAAAGGCTGAAGAGGTGATAAAGAAGATGGAGGACAAGGCAAAATCCATGCAAATGGTTAAGGATTTCTTACAAGTACAGCCACCCAGATTTAGTAGGAATTGGCCTACTAAAAATTGGTCCTTTCCCAATTCAGACAGGCCTCAGAGGGGGTAGATACAGACGCTCCCGAGGAAGGCCCCAAATGCAAGCCTCTTATAGATCAAGACAGTGGACTGCTTCCACCCCTAGGGGAGGAGAGGACAGGTCGCAAGCTCATAGAAAACAGGCTCAATGACTCCCCCTGTTGGGCTGTAGGAACTTCTTGCCTGGAAGCCCCTCTCGGAGGAAAACTTTCTCTCTTTTACCTAAACTGGACTCATATAACCCAAGACAAGTGGGTTCTGGATGTGGTTTCAAGAGGTTACAAATTCCATTTCCATACCCTACCAAGACCAAGTGGATGGCCGGATCTACCAAAACATCAATGGTTAGAGGCCTTAAACCAGGTGGAAGCCTTCTTGGCTATGAAAGCCATAGAACTGGTTCCACTTTCAGAAATGGGACAAGGTTTTTCTCAAGGCTCTTCCTATTCCCCAGAAAGCAAAATTCATGGAGACCCATTCTGGATCTGTCAGTCTTGAACACTTTTCTCGCGATACCAAAATTCAAGATGCTTACTCTACAGCAGCTACTTCCAATGTTGACAAAAAATGCATGGATGGTAACTTTGGATTTAAAGGATGCTTATTTACACATTCCCATCAGGCAGGAGTGCAGAAAATACCTCAGGTTCAAGGCCGGATCGAGGCACTATCAATTCTCTGCACTGCCCTTTGGATTGTCTACTGCACCCAGGGTCTTCACCAAATGCCTGGCTGCAGTAGTAGCTTATTGCAGACTCAAGGGAATTCAAATTTACCCTTATCTGGACGACTGTCTTATTCATGCAGACAGCAAGGATGTCTTACTCCAGCATCTAGAATTTGTTCAAAAACTTCTCAAGTTCCTGGGATTCACTATAAACATAAAAAAGTCAAATTTGACACCCTCACAACAGATAACTTTTCTGAGTGCTCTTCTAAATACAAAAACCCAGATGGCATTTCTGACATACGAAAAACAATTACAGCTGGCTTCAACTTTCAAAACCTTGGCATCATTAACTCAGCTATCTACAAGGAAATTCCTGCAGGCTTTGGGTTACATGGCCTCCTGCATTTTTCTCGTACCATATGCAAGACTACATATGAGGAAAATACAGTGGTACCTAAAAAGTGTATGGTCTCAGCATTGCCACAGTTTAGACATACAGATCACCGTCCTGCCTTGTCTTCTAAAGGAATTCTTTTGGTGGTCCAAGGCATGTACTCAAAACAAAGGTAAGGCCTTCAGTCTGCCTCCAGCCAGTCAGATACTAACCACGGATGCCTCGGATTATGCATGGGGAGCCCATTTGCAGGGCAGCTGTCTGCAGGGCCTTTGGACAAAGGATCAGAAGTACCTGCATATCAATTTAAAGGAAATGTTAGCCATTCAGAACGCTCTATTGGCCTTCAGGAATCTTCTACAACCAGGACAACTATTGATACGGACAGACAACATCACAGTTATGTGGTACATAAACAAGCAAGGGGGATCACATTCCTATCCCCTTTGCAGACTAGCCATGAATCTATGGGACACAGCTCTAGCTTACAAACTGGACCTTCAAGCCCAGTTTCTACCAGGGAAGCAAAACATCCTGGCAGACAGTCTGAGCAGGAACCTGTCAGACCCACACGAATGGATGCTGGACACAGAAATATTCAAGATGATTACAGCAGTCTGGGGATGTCATCACATAGACCTTTTTGCATCCCACCTCAATCATCAACTACAGATATTTTGCACAAGGACATTCCACAAACTAGCTTGGAAAGTGGATGCACTATCATTCAGTTGGAGAAACCTCTCTGGGTATGCCTTCCCACCTCTACCTCTTCTTCCACGGGTGTTATTAAAGATCAAACAGGACAAGCCCAATATGATAATTTTACTGGCCCCAAATTGGCCTCGACAGTTTTGGTACCCAACTCTGAAAAACCTTTCTCTGAAGCCCCATTGGGTTTTACCTCAGACTCCGAACCTTCTGTCCCAACACCAGGGTCAAGTTCTACACTCCCATGTCAAAACTCTCTGCCTGGCTGCCTGGTTAATCCAGGGTCTATGATTCATTCTCTTCTACCCAAGCAGGTTATGGATGTTATTTTAGAAGCCAGACGTCCTAGCACTAGAAAATCTTATGCAGGAAAATGGAAAAGATTTTGCAGCTGGATGCAGGCTCAGGATTCGGATCCTCTTATTCCTAACATTCCTCTGATTTTACTTTATCTGACAGACCTCTTACATAAGGGTCTTTCTTTTACTTCCATAAAGATACATGCCTCTGCTATTTCTGCTCATTATAATACAGACCCTCCAATCTTTTCCCACCAGCTCATGAGACATTTTCTCAGAGGAGCTAAGAACTTAAGGCCTCCTAGATCTCCACCCATTCCTGCCTGGGATCTCAACTATGTTTTGGAAAAACTCACCTTACCTCCTTTTGAGCCTGCTGCCACATCTGACATCAAGTTTTTATCTTGGAAGACAGCCATCCTGTTGGCTCCGACCTCTGCCAGGAGAGTTTCGGAGTTGCAAGCTCTCATGGCTGTGGAACCTTATATTATTTTTCACCAAGACAGGGTGTCTTTGAAGACTAATCCTACTTTCATGCCTAAGGTGGTTTCCAAAGTGGCTTTAAATCAAACTATTCACCTGCCAACTTTTTTCCCCACTCCTCAAAATAGGGGGGGGGGAAGGATCTTGCATTCCTTGGATGTACACAGACAACTACGTTTTTACCTGGACAGAACCAAGGACATCAGGAAATCAGAGCAATTGTTTGTTTCTTATGCTTCAAGTTCCCAAGGTAAAGCCATTTCAAAACAGACCATTTCTAAATGGATTGCTCATGGAATCAGATTTTGTTATTCACACCATGGAAAGCAAATCCCAGGGAGTATAAGAACTCACTCTATCAGAGCTGCTGCCACTTCAGCTGCCTTCCTCAGGGGAGTTCCTACCAAAGACATTTTGGAAGCTGCAACTTGGAGTTCAGTGCATACTTTTTCTAAGCACTACAATCTACCTCTCTACTCTAAGTCTAGGGCAGGCTTTGCTTTGCAGTCTTGCAGGGCCTTTTAGCCGCCTCCTCTACTTTATGACCACCTCCCTTTTCTTCTGCTTTGGGATTCAACCCTACAGTCATGACTGCAACAGTGAAACACGATGAACATAGTACAGTTGTGTACACTTACCATAAATGTAGATGTTCGAGTGTCTTCACTGTTGCAGTCTGGGTTACCCTCCCTCCTGTCCCCTCTTATTTTTTCTTTTGTGTGGTTCCCTTCTTCAACCTTCTTCTGAGGTGTATTTGCAAAGGGTATGGGATTTTACTCATTTTAGAACACCTGACATCTGGGGCAAGAAAAACTGGAGAACATGGCGTCGGCTGCCAGCTTTGTACTCCTGGTGCTCGGACGTCAGGGAGCATGGCTGAGCAGCCGACGCCAGACCCAGACTTTGGGATTCTGGCCAACCGAGGACTGCCTGCCGGCAGGGGAGAACCCTACAGTCATGACTGCAACAGTGAAGACACTCGAACATCTACATTTATGGTAAGTGTACACAACTGTACTTTCTCCCATGTGAAGTCACTGTGTAGAATTTTTATGTCCTACACACACAGTTGGGATTGTGATTATTAGTCTAATAATATCTGTCCAATGACAACCATGAAAAAACATACTGAAAACCACTTTAAGCAAACAATACGATAGGCTTTTCTTGTAGGAGGGCACCACCCACAGGCAAAGAGCCCACAATGTGTGTGTGTGTGTGTGTGTGTGTGTGTGTGTGTGTATATATATATATATATATATATATGTGTGTATATATATATATATATATATATATATGTGTATATATATATATATATATATATATATATATATATATATGTATAGTAACTTCATTGCTGCACGGCAGTAGAGAAATGTGAAAAGCCCAATGATAGCTAAAAGCAATATATTGTTCAAAGTGCTGTCCATTGAACAAGTCACAGACACTCCACATGTTCCTGCAGTTCAGTCAAGGAATCACTAGAAACCAGCTCAGCTACTGTCATAAATGTCACTTCTAAACTGTGCCATTTCAGCTCATTAAAATTGTACAGTGTATGTAATTTCCCTTACAGTATTTATTTTATTTTTTTATTTAGTGCTTCTTAAAATGTATCCCACTACACTATACCAGCATGTAAGCAGCTGAATAGATGCAGCAGTACCCCGTAGGAACAAGTGCAGGCCAACCCCAGAAACAAACCCATGTGGAGTTACCATAATATTGATGAACTTTGTAATAAAAAGAAAAGAATTTTATTTTAAACAAAAAAACATCTGTATTGAATTATCACTTATAACATTTATTTATTATTTATTATTTTACATTTGTTGACCGGGATAGTCCGACTGGATACATGTCCATTTTCAGCGGAGGCCCGGGGAGAAAAGCTCCACATTGTCAGTAAGTTACGTACATGTTACATAGTTACATATTGTTTCATTTAGAAATGCAGCTGAGGAGAAAAATATGCAATTTATATAGTGCAACAAAACAGTCTAGCAATAGCAATCACAAAATACAACAGATCTTATACAGATTTTTAAAAACATGTTAGATTAAAAAGACAATAATAGCTTTTGAGTTTAGTTACTATACATTATTCTTGTTTGGAGTTGCAGGTTCCTTCCCTAGGTTGTCCTTTTAGCAAAGGTTTAAGGGCTTCCAATTATGGTCAGAAATTTGTCAAGGAAATATAGGGTTAGGTCTTTTGAGAATAAAAGTTTAAAGTTTTTGAACTTGGATAATCCTGAGGAAAAGTATTATCTTGGTTAATTGAGGAGGAGCTAATCTGGGTTAGAGCTTTGGCAAAGCCAATGTGACTTAAAATGGAGTTTTAGACTCTTTTTGAATTGGTCTTGGGAGGTAGTAAGAGTGAGGTTGTAGGGAAGGGAGTTCCATATTTTTCCAATGACGTTGGCAAACAGAGCATCACCCCCTGAGTTATAGGATTTTATTGTTTGGACAAGTAGCCTGTTTGATGAGCGAAGACAGCTTAGATTGGTGTAAGGAACAATTACATTTTTCATTGCAGGAGTGTTATCAGGTAGTTTGAGAATTTTAAATGCTTCTTTGAGTTGGTTCAGCTGGAGAAGGTTTGGTAGTTCTATCCAGCTGAGGTTTTTTAGGTTAAAGCAGTGGTGAGTTCTATAGGGCATACCAGTTGCAAATCTGGCAATATGATTATAACAACATGAGAGTTTGTTTAGGTCAGATTTGTTAAGGTTAGTAAGCATGGGAGAGGCATATAGAAGGGTAGAGAGAAGATGTGAGCGAGCAATGGCCACTTTGGCAATTGGAGTTAGGAAAGTTTTTATCCTGTACAATGACCCGAGTTTCTTGTTAATGGTTTTAATTATATGGTTAATGTGTATATCGAATCTAAGTTTATTGTCAATGGTAACTCCTAATAGTTTAGTATAGGAGTCTGGGAAGATGATAGTCCCATTGTTGGATTGTATGGTAAAGGATATAGGAGAGGGTTCATGGGTTGGATGGAAGAGTAATAGTTTGGTTTTGTTTGGGTTCAAGATTAGATGATGCCCTGATAGCCAGTTTTCTTCTGTAGTATAAATGTGCTGGGTTGTAGATAGTAGGTTAACTGGAGATGTATCAGAACATACTAGTGGAGTCATCTGCATATTGAATACAGGTGGCCTCGGGGATGACTGTATGGAGGTCATTAATAAAGACTGAAAAGAGAAGAGGTCCTAATATGGAGCCTTGAGGAACCCCTATGGTATTAGGTAACAGGCGAGAGAGCTTATTCTGCCAGAGTACTGCTTATTGCCTATCAGAGAGGTAGGCATGAAACCAGTCTAGAGCTTGGTTGTCTTGAGTACAGGGTTTTCAGAGTGTGGAGAAGTAGCTGGTGGTTCACCATATCGAAGGCTTTAGACAGGTCCAGAAAGAGAGCTGAGGATATTTTTTTTGTTATTCCGGTTATGGTTAATTATGTCGGTAAAAGAGAGGAGGGCAGTGGATGTACTGTGGTGGGGTCTGAATCCATGTTGTTAATTGGTTAGTAGTTCATTCTGGATGAGATAGTATAGCAGTTGTTTGTGCACACACTTTTCCATGATTTTGGCAAGTGGTGACAATATGGCTATTGGCCTATAGTTTGATAGTTCTATGGATGAGCTGCCTTTATGGAGTGGTATAACATAGGATATTTTCCATATTGAGTGGATTGTGTACTCTGTTATGGTTCGATTAATTGGGATTGAGACTGGGTATGCTATGACATCTGCAGCTTTTTGCAGATATTCGTCTGGGAGAAGATCTGCAGAAAGGGTGGTTGGCTTTAGCTTCTTCAATAAGGATTGAGTGAAGGAAGTGGAGACAGGTTGGATGTTAAAGGAGAGTAGTGTCTTGGGTATAGGATCTGTTATTGAGGAGCAGGTAGCAGATAATTGGTTGGCTAAGGACTGAATAGTCTTGGTAAAGAAAGTATTAAAGGTATTTGCTGCTTCTACTGGTCTTTTATCACATAATGTTCCTGGGGTAGCAGTGGAGGATTTACCTGGTTGGAGAAGATTATTTAAACCCGCCCAGAACTTTTGAGGGTTGTTTTGATGTTTATATTGTAGTTGGCAGTAATAGTTTTTTTTTTGTCAAGTGTGATGGCTTTTTTAGTCTCGTTTCTTAGCTGTTGGAATTTAATACGGTCTAGGGGTGACTTGGTTGTACGCCATTTGTCCCATGCTTTGTTTCTAAGTTTGATTTTAGATCTGGAGTCTTTTGTTAGCCAAGGTGTTATTTGTGTTTTAGTTTTGATTGATATTTTTGGAGCATGAGAATCTAGTATGGTTAGAAATGTGGAGTTAAAATTTGTTACAGCCTCATCTAGGGGAAGATACTTTAGAGCTGACCAATTACAGGATTTGAGTTCCATTTGAAATTTTGTGAGGTCAACATTTTTCTTATTTCTGACAGACCTGTAAATGGGCAGTTTAGAGCTTACTATTTTGTCTTTCCTTATGTATGTGATGAGGTGATCACTAAGGTCATTGGGAAGGGTCCCAAACATGCACATATGGGGATGAGTATTAATGAGTATCCAATCAAGGATACTCTCTTTTTGGTTAGAATTACCTATTCTGGTGGTGGAGGATATGGTCTGTGAGAATCCATGGAGGTTTATATGGGTGGGGTTGGAGTGTGAAGAACATAGGTTCCAGTCAATGTTAACATCACCCAGAACAATAGTTTCTTGAGGGCAGTTGTTAGCTAACCAATTTAGAGTGTTCTCCAGTGTGTCAGAGTTATTCCCAGGGGGGGATATAGATCCCAATTAGATTTATACTTTTTTGTTTGTTTAGTTGTAGTTTTAGAGCTAATATTTCAGCATTGGAGATCTGGGGTGGTTGAATGGGGTTGAGTATGACGTTAAGTGTGTTTTTGTATAGCACAGCAATCCCACCTCCCTTTTTCTTTGTACGATCAGCCCTAAGTATATTATAACCAGGTGGTAGGATCTCATTATCTTTGGTTGATGGTTTAAGCCAGGTTTCTGTTAGACACATTATGTTAGGGAGGTAAGTTGCTAAAAGGGCATGTAGGTTATGTACCTTATTGTTTAGGCTTCTTATGTTTAGGTAGTAAATTTGGAGGGAGGTAGATGACCTGAGAGAAAATGGTGGGCTATCAGAGTTTGGGGTTGACGATGGGCCTGGCTTAGGATGGATGTCTCCATCTTTAGTTATGTTTTTTTGTAGGTAATCTAATAGTTTCATGAGTTTAAATAGTAATTTTTGACCATATTTGGATTTAGGGTGCTTTTGGTTTGATTTGTTAAAATACTGGTAATTAGGTTTTGTTGTGTTAGGGGCTGGATAGTAGGTGGTATATTCAGTACTAAGTGAAGATAAGGGGGTACTGGTTTGATATTTGGGGTAGTGGAATCCTGAGTATTGCTGATCTTTATATCTAGTTAGTAGGTATGGTGTAATTATAAGAGTAGAATGAGAGGTATAGTTTTGAGTTTTGTCTTTAAAATAGTGGGTGGGATGGTATTCATTGTCTTAGGGTGATGGTACATTGCCTTAGAGGGATGTTAATGGTTAAATTGGTAAGTGATGAGAGGGGGAGGGAGATGATAGGGAAGTGGCTTTATATGGCTAGAATAGGGATGGGGGTGTGGTTAGGTAGCTATAAATGTAGGAGTACTGGGGGCGGGTGGGATATGGGGGCAGGGTGGGACGCAGAGCGAGCCCGAGCGGAGCGGGGTTAAATCTGCACAAAACTTTCCAAGGACCAGTGAATAAGTAAGTGTTTAAAGTACCCTGTTATTCTACTATATAGTTCATCAAGCATGAAACTATTTCCTCTCTCTATTGTTAATGCGAACTTTGATTTCTGCTAGAATTATCTAGGGGAGTTGCTGTAATTAGCTGGGATTCGGTGGTTTACTGCCGTGTTTTGAACCCAGTATGCTAGCTTTAAAAGTAATAATTATAAGCTTTATTTGTAATTTACTGTAGGTAAATATTGACCTTGGCCATTTGTTATGTTTGTAGTGGGACTGTAGAATAGGGCTTGTCCGTGCATTCGCATCAAGTATAGCGACCCTCTTTAAAGCAGGACTTGTGGGTTCTAGCCAAGTGGGGAATTAAAGGACAATACCTAAATGGAGATACAATACAGCAACACAAGGCTTACTTTAGAACACTTCTATCTTGCTTACACAGTTAATCTGTCATACAGTACAATTGCAAACATGATACAGTCTAGCATTTCTACAATGAGTATTTCAGATGTTAGTTCAGTAGCGACTAAAGTGAGTTTAAAATGTCTCTCGTATACAAGAAGATTGCTCCTCAATTATTACGCAAGTCAGCAGGAAAATTTGTACCCCCACACTGTACCTTTTAACTACTACCCTTTATCAGTAGCCAAATAGTCAAGTACTTTCGACCCACAAGCAGAATAGTCACAGTAATTTGTTGTACAATGCACGACAGCTGTGCAATATAAAATAGTGAATTGTGGCAGTATATCGCAGCTCAGCCATGCCATTATAACAGCTTTAGAACAAGAAAGACCCTATCAGTTTACCAGTAATAACATCACTAATACTTAGCTGCTACAAGATATTTACAGGTATATTCACACTACTGCTGTAGAGATATCTACAAAAAGTATTCACTTCTCCCAGTGACTTTTCAACCTTTCTGGTTATACAGCACTAGCGTCCTTATAGCACGCTTTCGCCTGGAGATTTCCAAATCCAGTATTCTTTTAATGTTTGGCAGTCATACATTTATATAAATGAAAACAAACCATATCAACAAATGTTCAGTTGCAAGCATTATAAACATAGTATATACAGTCTTTGTCAGTCAAATATTACATAGCTCATTCAGTGCCTGCCTTCCCTTAAACCTTTTTCCTGCCCCAAAATATTATTTTGCATGTATTGTTCCCACAATTCCTATTTTTTCTATGCCATTTGCTCCTACCCTTTTCTAAAGATCCAACCTCCAGTTCTTTTATCTCTGTTACTATATTCACTACTTCTAATAAAGTTTTTTTGACCAAAAGTAAAAAGAGTAATTCCCAGAATGTTAGAGCCTTTGTCACTGAAATAAAAAAACAACTCAGTAGCTTAATAAAATCCACCAAAGCCATGTTTGAGGCTAAAATGGCTCCTCCCTATTGAAATGTCAGCATTCAAAATGCAGAGAGCTGAAAAGCACCCCCCCAAAAAAAAGACCAAAAACACGGGTGAATAGCAAGCCCTCTGCACCCCCCCATGTGGGGGCTAAGCCCCACCACCACCGCCCAAACTTATAGATATCAACTCTGTGACTGTCATACCTACGAGAAGGAGGAATATTAATGAAATACACACAACTAGCCATGATCTTGTACCACTTATGTTTTCTCTCACATTTATAAAACTACTAACCCTCCTTTTTCACCTATTATCTCTCTACCACAAACCACAACTTTCCCTCACCCTGAGAAAAAGAAAAAAAAAACTGTATTTTACACTCTATGTAGCAAACTGTAGAAATATATATTAGCTCTTCCTGAATGATGTCTCTGTAATGTTTTATCCTGTATACCAAACTATAGAAATGAGAATTACTGTAGATCTTTTTCCTGAATGATGTACCTGTGACTATAACTGTGATTTTCCCCTGTACTGTTTACAGATCACTCAACCTTGTAACCTTCTGTTGTAATTAACAGTGTATAATCTAACATGTTTACTATACTATAAATCCTTCTGTGTATGTGGAGCTTTTCTGCCTGGGCCTCCACTGAAAAAAGGAGACCACCCAGTTAGACTTTCCCAGTAAACCAATGTAAAATAAATAAAATATTTCAAGAAATGGCATCTTTTGGCCATTCAGTCTCTCACTTTTGGGACTCACTCTGGTGGATCCTGATGTTTCAAATGGTTACCAGCTAAAATACCTACCAAAGCCAAAGGCAATCACAAGACATTTTTTAGTTATATTTGTAATCTCCAAAGAACAACCCAGCAGTGTGCTGAGTTGTTTGTGAATGATGTTACTTACATGGAGGCTGAAGATGTTGCAAAATTACTGGCCGATAAAGTTAGCTCTACCTTTTCCCTTTCATTTCTGTCTGTCCTTCAAGATATATCTGAAAATGTCTCGCCTCCTGCTATCACACAAGACCAAGTCCTAAAAGTGCTATCAAAAACTAAAAATATTGCATTAATAGATCCTGAAAATATCCCTTGTATTCATCTTGAATAGCATGAAACTTAATTTAACCGTACCCTTGACAACAATGTTCAATTTCAGCCTCCATACAGGTTTTGTGCCAAGTGAATGGAGAACAGCCACAGTCAATTCTCTGCATAAGGAAGGACATTTCACAAACACAGACAATTACAGACCCTTAAGTCTGACCAGCGTCATATGCACAGCTGTGGAAAGACTTATCATGGAACTAATCACTCAGGACATAGGGAACGTCCAAACACTGGAACCTTCATAGTTTGGATTCATGAAGGGCAGGTCATGCTTACACAACCTGGTGGACTTTTTTGAAAAGATCACCAAAGCAGTAGATGAAGGTAAAATGGTTCACAATGCATACCACGGTCTGCTCAAAGCTTTTGATACAATCCCCCACTTAGGCATAGTGTAAATGCTAATAAACTGGGAATAAACCCCTATGTCACCTGCTGGATTACCAACTGGCTCATAGATAGAATGTAGAAAATCAAAATAGGGAAAGTTACCGCCACAAAGTGACCAATCAGCAGTGGAGGCCCCCAGGGTTTGTGCTGGCATCTCTTCTGTTTGGCATCTACTTTTCTGAAGTAAAAAACAATACCAAAGGGTTCTGGCTAAGTTTGCAAATGACTGCAAGCTAGGAGCAGTCATTGAAACCCCAAATGACTTAGCTGCCTTTTAGGAAGGTTTGTCCCAAGTAAATAACTGGTGACCAAAATCATGGACTGAAACTCCATGCCAAAAAAATGCATCGTTGTGTCCTTTGTGAAGTCCTCAAGCCCAGAGAACTACCACATCAACAATATGCTCCTAAGAGTTAACCCAGTTGTTTGGGATTTGGCAACTTATATGGACAGTGACCTTTTGACCAACCTGTGTCATTGCTCTAAGACCTTCTATATTACACAGTTTATAAAGAAAGGCATTGTGTCTAGATCTAGGGATGTCATTGTGCACTTTACTCAGCACTCAGTAAGCGCTCATTGAATATAATACCCCTTTTGGCATGTATCTGTCCAGACACATGCAACAACTGCAGTGCCCACAGAAATACCTTACTAAGAGGATACAAGGTCAAAGCAACATGTCCTACATGGACTGACTCAAAGCCCTGTCCCTATAACTCTGTATCCTACAGACTGCTAAGAGGTGACCTGTGTCTGGCATACAAGGCATCCTCTGACCCTATACTGATGAATTTATTGTACATCAGCAAATCAGATGGCTTCAGAAATTTGTGGTCTAGGGAACTAAACCTCTTCTGCAACATCAGTAGAATGGTTTGGAGGGACAGGTACTTGCAGAGAGGATACCACTGCTGTGGAACTGACTCCCCATCTACATAAAACTAAGTTCATCTTTGTCCATTTTAAAACACAGCTTGGATCTGTGGATGTGAAAAAGAGAATATACCCCAAGACTGCCTGCTGTACTACTAATGGACAGAGGCAATTCCTAAATGCTTTATCTCATGCATGGGACCCCCCCCCCCCGATATTAGGTACAGTATGATCTTAGTTATTCTCATTAGGGTGATATGTAATTGTTGACCATGGGATGGGTAAGGGCAATCTGTAACCAAATGGGATAGGTTAATTTGAGCACAAAAGGGGAAATTGGCTAGGCTTAAAATGGGCAAAAAAGGTAGCTAGCCTAGTACTTAACCAATGATCTACTCATTAAATAAAAACTGTTAGTGCCATTTTATCTATTGCCCTGATCTGTATAGGTTTGTGCTTTCGTTACAAGTTAATTGTTTATTCGACTTCTTGAAACAAGGATGTGGCTGCTTGTGGACCTGTGTGGTTCAGTCAGCCTGTCTCAAGAGTAAAATAAGTAAACAAATACTTTTAAAATATGTGACACTGTTTATTGTGCCTTTCAATGTGACATTAACATCATCCACATAGTTATTCTGCTAGCCTCACTTTACTTTTCTTTGCGCAGTAACTACCTTGCATCCTGTACCAGTATTTGCCTTGTTTGTAGAGAATAATTTTTGTTTTTATAGTGCTGTTGCCTTGTATGTAGCACCTTTTAAATTATTATGCAGGCCTTCTCATACTAATTTTGCACATTCTTTGTTAACCACTTATTACTGGCATGTGATATTTTACCTCCTCATACATTTTTAAATAGTCATTTACATGCAGTATCTGTGAAGTGCTGAACAGACACAGAAACGTGGACAAAGACATTTTTTCCATCTAGTCTTTAGTCTGGATAAGTTCTGCAGTCCACTTAAGAGTAACTGCCCTTTGTCTGAACACTGTGTAGTGCAGTCCACTTTAAGTAAGTATGTCTCTTAATATTGCCTAGTGCAGTTTACTTACATTAAGTACCATGTCTCTTAATATTGTGTAATACAGTTTTACTTACAATAAGTACCGTGTCTTTTAAAATTGTGCTGTGCAGTTTACTTAAAGTAAGTACTGTCTGTTAATATTACTTAGTGTGGTTCACTTACAGTATGTACCACATTTCTTAATATTGTGTAGTACAGTTTACTTATGGTGATTACCACATCTCAATATTGTTTAGTACAGTTTATTTACAGTAATACTATACCTGTTAATATTACATAGTGCAGTTCACTTACAGTACGTACCGTCACTTAATATTGTGTAGTACAGTTTATTTACAATAAGTACCATATCTCTTAATATTATATAGAGAGGCACACTTAAGTACCCTGTCTCTTAATATTGTATACAGCAATTCACTTGCAATAAGTACCCTGTCACTTAATATTGTGTAGTGCGGTTCACTTACAGTAAGTACCCTTGTCACTTAATATTGTGCGGTGGGGTTCACTTACAGTAAGTACTGTGCCTCTTAATATTGTGTAGTAGAGTTTGCTTACAGAAAGTACAAATTTGTTAATATTCTATAGTGAAGTTCACTTACATTAAGTACCGTGTCTCTTAATATTGTGTAGTACAGTTCATTTACAGTAAGTATTGCGTCCCTTAATATTGTGTTGTGCAATTCACTTGCAATAAGTACCATGTCTCTTAATATTGTGTTGTACAGTTCACTTACAGTAAGCACCATATCTCTTTAAGACTGTGTAGTGCTGTCCAGTTAAGTAAGTACCATGTCTCAATATTGTGTAGTTCAATTCATTTATATTAAGCACCATATCTTTTAATATTGTGTAGTGAAGTCTAGTTTAGTATGTACCATGTCTGTTAATATTGAGTAGTGTGGTTCACTTACATTAAGTACCATGTTTGTTAATATTGTGCAGCACAGTTCATTTACAGTAAGTACCAAAATCTTGGTATTGTATAGTGTGGTTCACTTACGTTAAGTACCGTGTCTCTTAATATTGTGTAGCTCAGTTCACTTACAGTAAGTATCACGTCTCTTAATGTTGTGTAGCACAGTTCACTTACAGTACGTATCACGTCTCTTAATATTATGTAGTATAGTTCACTTACTGTAAGCAACGTTTCTCTGTAAGATTGTGTAGTGCCTTCCAGTTAATAGCTACCATCTCTCTTAATATTCTGCAGAGCAGTTCACATATAGTAAGTACCATATCTTTTAATATCGTGTAGTGTAGTATAGTTTAGTAAGTACCATGTCTGTTAATATTTGGTAATGTGGTTCATTTACATTAAGTACCTTGATTGTTAATGTTGTGCAGTGTAGTTCACTTACAGTAAGTACCTTGTCTCTTAACATTGTGCTGTTTAGTTAGAGTAAGTATCATGTTTCAGAATTTATTGTCTCTATTAGGTAAATCTATTCCATAGTACCTCGTTTAAATAAACAGTAAATGTTTTCTGAAGCATTCCAAGTATGTTATTGATCAAATCCTTGGAAATGTTTGTTTTTGCAATATAGGAAATGATTTTGGTTACATACTTCACCTTTTAAAGAAATATTTGAAGTGTGCCTGTCCTAATTCAAATGGATAGGTATATGAAGAAATGTTTAGGAAGAGTATGGAAAAAAAAACATATGCCAAGATAGAACACCAGTGTTGATTCCTGGTATTTCATGATTGCATGTTAGTTTAGAAGCTTGCATGTATTTGGAAAGCATGTTTGTAAGAATGTGGTACCTTGATGTCAGCTGTAAGGTCAGTCTATATTTTATGGGTAAAAGTATTTTTAGAACTAGGTTCTAACTAACAGCAGTTATTTAATGATAGCGCAGCCTCAAATTAAGAATGATTGTGGTAGATTCTATAGCTCCCTTCATTGTGGTGAGCTGGATTTTGTAAGTCATTTGTGTGTGTGTGTGTGTGTGTGTGTGTGTGTGTGTGTGTGTGTGTGTGTATGAGACATTACAAAAAACTGTAATTGATTATTTTCATTACTTTTAGAAAAAATATTCAGCATAGTATTTCCTTAGAAATAGTTTGCAAATAAGATGGCTGCCTTTTCTTCCTGCTGTGCATATTTTTTGTTGTTGTTATATTTGTGGCACATAGATAAATATGTAAAAGAAAGCTTGGCCAGGCAAACTGAATCCAGAAAAATGTTTATTGTTAGCGCTTTTGTCCACTAAATTAAAATGAACTTCTTCAGACAATTTCACACATGTCCTCCCCTTCCTTATATAGACAGCATTACTTCACATGACTAATAAACTTCCTTTCATTTTATAAAAAAGTGTGTATGTGTGTGTGTGTGTGTATATATATATATATATATATATATATATATATATATATGGATTCACTTCATAGTATCGAAATTCAGTATCACGAAACTATAAAGTTGAATCCCCTAAACACTGAACATACACAAACACGAAACACAAAACCGCGAATCTACAAATTCCCATCAAACACACATTGCACACTACAAACCACATACATACACCAGCGTACATACCTCCCAACACTTCCCTACAATAAACATAACACACGCACACACAACCAAACACATACACACACCTAACCTTAGTATAAGCAGGGGAGAAAGCCCCCTGCACCCCCCCCCCACACACACCCTACTTATATATACTAACACTGAGGTCGCACAACACTCCAAAACACACTCAACTCAGGCTCGCACATTCCACAGCCCCCCACACAAACACACATCACATGCACACAAACACCAGCACTCCTAACACCGACACATTCACACTGCACCTATCCTAACCCACACCTCAAATATCCCAACACACTCAAACATACACAAACCTTCCCCAAAAACAGTACACTTACCTAACGCGCTATCCATACCGCGGGTTCGACATAATCCAGTCAACACTTCCGGGTTCGGGGTTTCCGTCTGCTCGACTTTACAGGCTCGAAATTCCAAAATTCGATATTTTAGTATTTCGAGCATGTAAAGTGAACCTCTCTCTCTCTCTATATATATATATATATATATATATATATGTATATATACGTATGTGACTAAAAATTCACTCAACATTAAAAAATCACAATATTTACTAAAAAAACATACACTTAAAATTAAATCCAACAAGTCCTGTTTTTACAATTTGACATGTTACTCTTTAATTTGAGTAAATAGGCTATAGGACATTGGTCATTTAACCCAGGATAGCAGTAGGCATTCACATAAAGCTGCCACCATAATTCTTGCCTCTCCAGTAGTAACCCTAAGTTCCCTCCCCTGCTCCCTAATTTAACTTGATCAACGACCCTACATTTAAAACTGTGCCCTGAGTTTTCTTGCACGTGTCTAGCCAAGGCATTATTCTCTTTACCTTTCCTTATGCTGTAGACATTCTCATATATTCTTTCTTTCAGTTTGCTTTCAGTCTTACCTATCTAAAACCCTCGCACTCCTGGCATTTCCCCAAGTAAACAACATTTTTAGAGTTAGTCATATTTATTACTAATAAAGCTCCTTCCGTTAATTGGGAATTTCTTCACAAAATCTATGTATTTACAGTATGGGTAGGCTTTGCATCTAAACATGCCTACTATCTTGCTAAACATCCTTTGTTCACCCTCTTACACATTTTTTAAATTGAAACCCTTCCTATATACTGTGCTCAAGGCCAGGCCTAGTCTATTCCTACAATCTATATTTTCCAATAGGATACTCCAATTTTTCTTCAAAATAGTTTAATCATCCTTGTGTCCATATTAAAAGTAGTAATAAGGCTGGTTTCATATTTCCGCATGAAGATACACATGGTAACATGCAGTTTGCAACTACTGCCAGATAATTAATTAGTTGGGAAAGTGAGACTTAAAAAAATGAGGTAGAGATATGGCACAAGTTCAAAGGCTGTGACTGATCATGATACAGTTTGCATTTTACTTGTACATTTATTAATTCATATTTTGCCATCATTTTCAACATAGCATTTTAATTACCACCTTATATGTCTGTCATGCAATATTTCATCCTTACTGCAGACATGCTTTCATTTAGTGTGTTCTACAGAGGCAAACTCCAAGCAGGTATTTGTTGTCATAACTGGAAACATTCGTAGTAAAATGCTAGCCCTGGTAAATGCTTGCTTTTCTTCTATTTTCTTCCTCCACTGTGAAGTCTTATAGTATTCCTGGCCTACATAACATACTGCTTTGTGTGTATTTATTTTTTTTTATATTTGCAAGAGTTATGTGCAACATTTTCAGCACTAGCCAAGTTTTTCTGTGTATTTGCATGTTTTATAAGATTTATAAAATATTGCCTAATCAGTTGAGTTACTATACACTGTGCTCCCCTTTTTTCATTATCCTATCCTCTTGCTTTAAGTCTGTCCATTCATCCATCTGTCCATCTTCAATACCTACCCTAATCCAGTTCAGGGACACAAGGAGCACAGACATCCAGAACCTGTACTGGAAAGCAGTGAGCTTAAGGCAGAGAATCAGTCCTGAAAGGGATACCATTCCCTTTTTGCATGCATTATTCTTTTACCAGTTTCTATGTAAAGTGGCTTGTTGAACACCATGGGCGCCAGAACAATAGAGTGCAGGGGGAGGGTAGCCCCTCCACTTTTGCAGATCATCCGTACCTCTGCCCTTTCATTTTCCATGCCTCCAACTGCCGCAATGACATCAGCGCACGTATTTCCGTTTTATTCAAGCTGCTGCCTGCAGAATCGTTGCGAGCGGGAACACAGATTTATTCAAGCTGCTGCCTGCAGAAACGGAAAGGATTTATTCTCAGAAGCCTGTAATGGAGTGGGTTAGCTGCTGCATCTGGACTGACAGGATTTAATTGCAGAGTGGAGCGGGAACGGACAGAAGCTGAATGCTACCAGAGGATGGAGTCTGTTGTCTATCAGAATGAGTGCACTGCATATTGTTGCAGAGGTGTGTGTGTGTGTGTGTGTGTGTGTGTGTGTGTGTAAATGCCCCTAGCCACCATCACTTGTGAATTTATGCCTCACATTGTTGTTCTGTTCCTCTGGTTTTGCAGGACTGGTAAAATAAAACCTTTTATTCTAGCAATTTTCTGAGGTTATAAAATCAGTATTTGAAATGTGTCCCTAAACCTTTTATTCTAGCAATTTTCTAAGGTTATAAAATCAGTATTTGAAATGTGTCCCTATTTTGGGGCTTTATTCCCCCATTGTTGGCTGTGTTCTGTATTTTTGTGCTAAGAGGTTGAGAGCTATGGTGAGAAGTGAGAACTGAATTCACTAAATGATATGATAGCCATTTAAGTTTGTCTTCCTGTCTTTCAAGAAACTGCTGGTTTAGCTTAGTGATATGTTGCTCTGACTGTAGTGCACAAGGTTCTGGGTTCAAGACTTGGCAGTGAAATGCATGGTGGTAACAACATTTTATGCAAGCAACTTTCCAAAATTATACACACAATGTTTAAAATGTGTCCCTGGTTTTTGCCCCCTCCCCCATTGAAAATAAGTTCAAGCAGCTGTGCAGCATGCCCATGGCTTACACTCTACTCTGATTCTGTATTTATATATTGTGTGTAGAAGTAGACTGTTATCATGGAAATGTTCTGAATAGGGTAGTTTTGTCATTATTGGTGCGTGCATTTTGCTTCATTACCTACTGGAAAAATGTTCAAACAAATTTAAAATGCAATTGTGTATGGAAGTCGACTGTTATCATGGAAATGTTCTGAATAAGGCAGTTTTGTCATTATTGGTGCATACATTTTGCTTCATTGCCTACTGCAAAAAATGTTCAAACAAATTTAAAATGCAATTGTGTATGGAAGTAGACTGTTATCATGGAAATGTTCTGAATAGGGCAGTTTTGTCATTATTGGTTAATGCATTTTTGTTTCATTGCCTACTGGAAAAATGTTTAAACAAATTAAAAATGCTCTCTAACTAAAGTCTAACAAGTGTGCTGCACTATACAAGAAATATAATTTAATACAATCAGGAAGGTGAATCAAGGAATGCATACATGTATGTATGGCCCTAAACAGCCCAGAGGAAAGTGTGAAGGGCTCAAAATCATGGGCAAATTTTAAGCTTTACTCTTGTTACCAAAGCAATGGATGAAAGTGAAACAGTTCGCACCACATTACCTTGACCTGGCCAAGACTTTTGACACAATCCCCTACAAAAGATGAATAATGTAGGAGCAAACACATCACCAGCTGCATTGCCAACTTGGCTTACAGGTTGCAGGAGATCAAAACAGGGGAAGAAACCAGTCACCAATGGATTCCCCCAGGGTTCGGTGCTGAGACTTTTTCTGTTTGGCATATACATCTCAAATGTAAAAGGAAATGCCAAAGAGCTTTGGCCAGCTAAGTTTGAGATAACTGCAAGCTAGGAGAAGTTATTGAATCCCCAAATGACTTAACCATCATGCCAGGAAGGTCTGTCCCAAATAATAACAGGTGTCAAAATCATGACAATGCCCTCTGAGAACTGATCCAATTGTTTGCCATTTGGGAATTTGTGTGCACAGTGACCTAACTTTTGCCTAACATGTGCCTAGAGTCATAAGAAAGCCTTTCTATATTGCACAGCTTATAAACAAATTGATTGTGACTAGATCTAGAGATGATGTTGTCCCCCTTTACAAAGCCTTCATTATGTCAATCATTTTGTATAATGCCCACTTTGGCATGTATCTATCCAGCCCCATGCAACAATTGGAATACCTTCAGAGATATCTTACTAAAAGGATAAAAGTCCTAAACAATAGGTCTTGCATGGATGAATGGACCACCTCAAAGATTTATTACTATACTCCGTATCTTACAGAGTGCTTAGAGGTGACATGTCTGGTATACAAAGCATCCTCCAACATAATACAGATGGACCTACTGAACATCAGCAAGTTAAATGGCATCAGAAGTACTCAGTCCAGGTGTCTAAACTGAATGTTGTGGAGAGATGGATATATATCACAGAGGCTACCACTGTTCCGGAACAGACTATCCATAAAAATAAAGCAAAGCTCATCCATCCATATTCAAATGCAACTTGGATCTAAGGATGGGTAATAGAAAATGTACTCCAGGATTTTCCCTCATGCCACTAATGGATAGAGGCAGCTCCTAAATGCTGCATTCGTTACATGGCCCCCTCAAATTATCTATGGTATGATCATAGTCCTCACTAGGGCTAATATACAATTATCAGCCAAGGGGATAGCTAAGACCAATCAGAAAATGTTAATTCAAGCACCAAAAGGGAATTGGCTAAGCTTAAAATGTCCTCCAAGTGAACTTATGTTGTGGTAGCAAATAGTTATAAAAAAATTCTCTTTTTAGTTCACTAAGTGCCCCTGTGAAATGTAAAATTCTAAACTTCACAAAGGATGATGACACCACTTCCAACTCCCAGTTCTTGTCCTTGTTGGAATGAATGGCTGATAGGACTGCCAACCCTGGGGGAGTGAATGGATCCATAAAAGGCCTTAGATGCTGGATGGTCAGAGTAAGGATTGGGCAAAGAAAAAAAAGTGTGTGGAAATTCTGTAAAAAGAAGTTAGAAATGAACTAAGTGTTGTCAGCAAGCTGTGAGTTTTTGTGCAATTTGCCTAGATAATTTAACTTGTACACTTTTATCATATAAATATTCACGTTTGCTTTTTAAGTCACTCTGTTCATCTGGGCATTTGTTATCTCTGATAGTCTTGCAGGCATTAATTGCTTGTCACATAATTTCATTCACCTGTACTAGGAATTAAACTCTCTCTCTCTCTCTCTCCATGAGGGACCAGTGTGATACTGGGGTGATAACACTAACCCACCTGGATTTGTTTGCAGTGCTATCACCAGGACATAAGTTAGGCTTCCTTAAAGAGATCCAAGATCAGTTTTGAATTGAGGCCTATGTACAAGAACATGCTACATGTCTCCAAGGCTGTCTGATGATCTGTTGCACAAATGTTAGCTTCCTGAATGCAGCTGTTATGCCCCTTTGGCACTACAATTGGTGGTCTGTAGTACTTCTGTAACTTTTATTTTGTCAGTGATCTATTTTGTTTGCATTGTAAGATTTTTTTTTAGTATATAGCATTATTTAGTTCAACATTTGCTGTTGTGGGGACTCAAAGTGTAGGGAAAAAAAGGCTTTGGGAAAAGAGATGTAAGCATCATATATTCCATGGGCAGTTACCTGCTCAGTGTGAGTCTTTCTCCTTGCCATTACAATGAACAGGTTCTTATTTTCTCACTGTCATTTGTTACGCCTAATGTCACTTCAACAGTACTGTAGAATTCATACATAATGTAGTAGTATGAGGAGGAAGAACCAAGTCCTTCAGTACTTGGATGTATATGAAGTCATTTATCAAATTAATAATGTGTTCAGTTTTTTCTTTTCCCCCTGAACTAACTTCCCATTGAACCAGAACCAGATCATAAGACACTAGCAGGGTTCTTTGACTTAGCTCTTTATGAAAAAAGCACCTATGTAAAGTGCAGTACAATTAAATATAAGCACATCACCACTAAATTTCAACACAGCAAAATAAATTCCTGTTCATTTTCATCTTCTGAGTTTATTTTGCTGCCAATTATTTTGAGACCACCAAGGAATCAGCAGAAATAAATCCATCTTTACTGCAAGCAAATGGATGCCAAGTCAGTATGCTTTTTATGTTGAACATCATCGAATGTGCATCACGTACAATGATATCTTGTTTTATGAAACACATGCTACTTATATCCATGAAAAAGTTGATTTTCATTTACATTACTGAAAACTGTTAAAAATGACAAAACCTATCAAGCCAGTTTTCCGGAAATTGTTTCTAGCTGTACTTTTAGTCGGGCCTATATTAGAACATCGAATGTTCTAAAAAGTGAACGCTCTAAAGAGCGAAAATGCAGGACCTCGAAAACGTTATTGTGGGGGACTGCGCCCCCTAAACCCCCTGCTAAATATATATTCCAACTCCGAGATCGCACTACAGTGAGGAAAGAGCAAATATTCCGATCTTCACTGTACTGCGATCTCAAAATAAGCACTTTGAAGTCCTGCATTTTCGCTCTTTAGAATATTCAATGTTCTAATATAGACCCCTTTTAGTCACCTTTGAAGGAGGTAAAAGTGGCTAAAAAAACTGTAGATAATCTGTCCTGTCATTTAAAAATTATAGAGTTTGATATTCTATTATGTTTAAGACCTTTTTATGTGAAATAGTATACTGTGTTACCTTTCTAGTACTGTAATTTTTAATCACCAACAGATGTTTACCTAATTTTCATTCATGTTGAGCATTTTGTTAACTTCACCATTACAGCCCAGAATATTTAAATTAATGGTTTAAAATGATGAGGCTGTCAGCTTTACACAGCCCAGAATCAGAAAGACAAAGACCAATGGTGCTGAGGAAACAGTATCTGGGGGTTAGCTGAAGGCCAGTTACGGTTTTACTTGTAGATTTATTTTTAAATCACGTATTGAATTTCATCAATGCTAATTACACTGTAAAGCATATGGTAGGACTAAGCAGGTTTGCTGACTCAAAAGTTTTTCATAACCCCAAATCCATTCAAAATAGATTAGCAAGGTGGTTTTTTTTTATCATTTTTAAGTATGCGCCTTCTTGCAGTACTGTTGTGCAGTTACTTTTATTTTGATCAGCTGATGTACTGAACCTGTAGGTTTGCAACAGAATCTGTTCCTTTAGGCCATATGCTGCGAATGAAATTGAGTACAGTAGCACTGAGTTGTACTGAAATGTTTTATTCTGCCATGCATTTCAGATAAATGTGTCATGTATCATGGAGGTACAGTTCCCCAAAGTAGAGTTTGCTGAAATGAGCAAAATGGTATCTGAAGAAACACAGGCACTTTTATGTGTATACACACACACACACACACACACACACACACACACACACACACACACACACACACACACATATTATGCATGGAGAGGAAATAAAACCTTTACACTTCTATGTACAGACCTCCCCCCACACGTGATCTAATTATAATCATCTCTAAGGTCACCATGCCTCTGTTTTATCAAATGCTGTTTAACTCCATTCCAGTCAAAAACATAGCATTTAGTGAAAAATGCTTAGCGTAAATGTCTGACTGCGGTAGTGTGCAGTATATAGATCAGTTTAAAGACTAATTTGGTACAGGTGAGGAAAGTAATATGAGATTTCCATTCAGTAATTGCACAATTATTTTGTTTACTTTGAGCAAATTGGTGGACTAAACCACTAGGATCACTTTTCAGCCACAATCCAGTTACAGAAAATAAAATTATCTTTAGTCAAAGTTTCTGCAAATTATAACAGATACTGTTTTAACACTTGATTTGTACATGGAAAAAAAAACTGCACGTGTAAGCACCATGGCTGTAATACTTCCAGAAAGAAAAATTAAATTGTTTACAAGTAGAATGGTGTTTAAAGGATGTATGATAGTTAATTACAAGTCAGGAGTGAGGAAAGTGTATTTTAAAAGACAAAGGGACGTAGTTGTGATACATCGATGTGTCATATTTGGGGTAAGCTTGGTTACACTTAAAGTGGCTGTTAAGGCAATAGCCTAGTAATCACCTATGTACCTATGAAAATGCATGTCATATTATTCCTTCTATGAGTTAAAGGTCACAGAGTTAGAGAGGCACAGAACCCACTTTGGGTTGCAGGGTCCTGCAGAAAAGCTTGAAATTTGTATCAGTACATTTCTCAATTTCCTTTTGTTGTGTTTGTTTCAATTTGTTTTTTTGTACTGTCAGGTCTTGCACAACTGATATGATACCTATTGACAAATCACAGTTTTAAGACAATTAATTTAGAAGTGAAAGAAAGTAAAAAGAGTTTAGATAGCCCTGCTACAAGATGAGGTAAAGTGACTGAGATTCCAAATTCTTTTTAAAGGCATACTGGACAGCAACAAGGATAGTAAGCTTCCTGATGAGCGCAGGGATAGAGTTGGAGTTTGGACCCTCGAGTAACAAAGGCTTTGCTATAACAAAGGAGTGAATGCTGAGGAATGTTACGGGTCTGAGAGATGCTGAAAGTATAACATGAAAAACGGGTTGGGAGTATAAAGTTGTTTTTCCTCAATGAAGGATGGTGTTCAAAGTGGAGGATTTTAAAGCTAAGAAGTGAGGTATAAAGATGGCTTGAGTCAGCCTTCTGTTTTTTAAGCTGGTGAAGCAGTGTCCATTCTTGATTGTGTTTAGTATGAATCTGCAAATGTTATTCAGGAATCTTTAAAATTTAGTTAAGTTCGTTTATTATCGGTGAGTAAGGGAAAGTGCATTTTCAGTCTTAGGAGAAATTGCAAATAACCAAATTTCCTGTTAAGTAAAAAAAAAAAATTCTTAGCATGGACTGCAATTTTTTTAATCTTTCTGACTGTCTGAGGAGAAGGACTTGCTAGTATCATAAGTGCTCTAAGGTAGTTTTAGGGTTGGGTGGTTTTAAATGTTTCTCTCCTCACCCCCTAGGAAAGGAGGACTTTGTAAAGTTTAGCAGATGTCCTGAAAGGCGATACATTTGGTTTTATTGACTATAGTAAATTGAGTTATTTTTTGTTTTTATAGTAGATAAGAAATAGACAGTTAAGCTGTTTGTGTAGAATGGAAACAGATGTTGGATTCCAAGTGTCTTGCCTAAACACAAGGGTCAGTTACATGCAATGTATATTAGGGGGTTTAAAGCAAGTGTGTGTCATCTTCATGATATTATTATTATAATCACATTATTAGTATTATTCAAAAGTTACAAATTCTAGTGTAACATTCTAAAATAAGAAATTGCGAGACGCTGAGTTATTGTACTGTTCCATGTCTAAAATAAGCAACATACTATTCTAAAATGATTGTGAAAAGATGTGCAAGTCATCCACTACTTTCCACTCTTAAAAGCAATCACATGCACTACTGGAGAATGCTGTAATAATTGCATTTACCTTTATGCTTATTACTGTGATTAGAACTCATGTAGTTTCAGGGATTAAAATGATTGAAAAGATTAAACTGTAGCAGTTTTGTGTGAAGTGAAAAGCTGAGGTACAGCTTGATCTAATCCTGTAACACAAGTTGCACCTGCAGTAGTGTCCCATGTTACTAACGACTTTCATTTAGTTTAAAACGTACATATAGTTAAACTGGTGTATACTGACCGTGACCACTGAACTTGAACATGGTGTTACTACTTTGTTATTATTTACTGTTAATGATGCTTTTTAACATAAATCATTCAATTAGTTTCTGATACCTGCTTTTTGTACTTCAGGATCATGGGAAAGCCAGACACACTCCCAGATGATAGTGGATACAGTGCAGAAAAATAAATCCTGAATAGGATGCCAGCCTTTCATAACTTAGACACATACAAACATTTAAGGACAGGTTGGAGCATTGCAGTTTTTCCTGCAGCAGGTATTTAGGATATGGGAGGAAACTGGAATACCCAGTAAAAACTCGCATACTGCACAGAAAAGACTGTCAAGCAGGGAACCAAGACTGAGAGCCAAGCACATTGAGGAAGCCACATTTACCACTGTAGCACAATATTTTTGAATTACATATTTGCAGAATCTGAATGTTTCTGCTTGATAGAAGCCTACATAAAAAAAAACTCAAATAGCTTGCATTACTGTTCCTCAGCTCCTTAAAAATTAAAATATTTATAAATGCCCGACACAAGAAAGAATGCTTTTACTGCGAGTGTTTTCAGCTGATACAAAATGTTTCAAACTTTCTAATCCATTTAAAATTGTCTTGCAATACATGGACTGCCATAATTACACTTAAAATTTGTGAAAAATACAGTTTTGCTAAGCACTTTTTTGGTTTTAGAAAGGTGCTTAACATAGTTTTGTTAATCATCTTCCAGTACTAGTCTCGCACTAGATCATTAACAATGACCAATGCCTACTATCACAGAAAAGCAGTAAAAAAAACTAAAGCTTTAGACGTTGTTAAAAAGTTCATTGCTGCACAAAAATCAGAAGTGTGTCAGAGTGGTGTCTGACAGCTTTTAAAGCCATTTATTTATCAGAAGGGCAGTTAGCATCTGGCCACTGTATTTGTTGCAGTGCAAAGTATTTTACAGTGTTCAAAGCTGTCAAGCACTCCACACTCCTGCACTTTTTTTTCTGTAACTAATAGTACAATTTTGATAAAATTTGTCCTATCTTAACTCAGTTGTTGCACATTCTTGACACAGATATCAAGATTCAGTTCTCAAGCTTCACATCACTTTGCTCTTCAGGTGAATTTCTCGACATCCATATCTTAAATATTTGTCATGATGGGAAACCCAATTATAGTATAAAGATATTATGATTGTAAAGCTGGTCCTAGTTTTGCTCTGTTATGAGTAAACAGAGACTGCACCAAAATTCAAACAAAAAGTAAGTAATAACTTTTTTCAGAATGTGACAGTAAATTTTCTTCTCATGTACTTTTGAATGTGGAAATATCGACCAAAATGGGAGGTAGGGATATCAGTTTATTTTCCTCATCTTTCATAAAAATTTGCAGGAACAACATATTTTTGAATTCTGCAACCTTTTTTAACTTTGCTAACTACTCTACCCTTCAGTGATGGCTTTCTCAATCATTTATCACCCTGGTTTAAAAAAAGTTTATCTGATACAGTCTGTCATATAGCATCAAAAATACTCAGACTCAGGATATAAACCTCTATTTCAACATGAACAGAATGGCTTGGAGGGACATCTGTATCTCACAAAGGATACCGTTGCTGTGGAACAAACAAACTCCCCATCGACATGAAACAACGTATACCCTTGTCCATATTCAAGTGCAACTTGGATCTGTGCGTGGGAAGCAGAAAATTTACCTCAGGACTGTCCTTTGTAGTACTAATGGACAGAAGCAGCTCCCAGTTATTTTTATTATGAGTAATATATAATTATTGACCATCGAATGGATGTGGCCAATCTCTAACCAAATGGGATAGGTAAATTCAGGCATGAAAAGGGAAACTGACTAGGCTCAAAATGTCCCTCAAAGACAGCTAGCTTAGTACTCACATATGAACCTACAGCTCTTTTTTTTTTTTTTTTTTTTTGGAAAGAGGATGCCCTGTTCATCTTTGTCTATTCTGTACACATAATTAAAAATGTAATTTATTTCCTCTCCCTCCTTTCTTTAGATTAATATTAAACATTTATATTCTGCTTGTCCCTGCTTCACTTCTGCGGAACGTGCACCATTGTTGCCAATAAAGTCTAGGCTCTTACTTGGTTTTGCAGTCTCTGGCACATTTTGTCAGCAAGAAAAGCATACTGTCTGGTGGAAAAATTAGTCTATATTTATTAACAGTGATTTGTTGTATCCAGAAAATGTCTGAAATGAAAGCCGATTGCTTCAGTCATTCTGCTTTAAGGGGCTCTTGCATTGGGTGTTGCTGCAGAAACTATGCAGGTGTGCATCACTAATTTGATTTACTTTTAGTCTCCAGTCCAGTATTCAAGAAGCTTTATTAGAAACAAAAAGGCAGAAGAATGTTCCGTTTAAGCTTGCTCAGCAAAATCACAACAATAAGAGATGAGAGATGCACCACACCATAAAACGTATCTCAACGATTTATTCAGAGCTGTATCTCAACAAGACAAAAAACAAACAACGGATTAGCGCTTTCAGCTATCAAAGCCTTCTTCAGATCCACAGTCAAAAGCCACATCTCAATCTAATATAAAGCATATAACAACCAATGACAAAAAACATGTAAATAAGCTGCTTTGCTCTAACCAATACAAGTGCTTATACAAGCGCTTCATCATCCAATGTGTTTCATTATTCTAAATAGCTTTGACTAGCAAGTTAAGATGAAAAATGTAAATTAGACTTCGCTTTCTCAAACATCATTGGTCTCAGCTAGCAAATGAAAGCAGAAATGTAAATCAGACTTTACTTGCTTAAAAAGCATTGGTTTACTTTAAACATTAGACAAAACCTAGCTTTAAACTAGCAAGTTAGGATGGAAAATGTAAATTAAACTTCACTTTCTCAAACATCATTGGTCTGGGCTAGCAAATTAAAGCAGAAATGTAAATCAGACTTTGCTTACTTAAAAATCATTGGTTTGCGTTAAACATTAGACAAAACATCGGGAAACGTATATCAAAAAAGTATTCCCTATCGCTTTCATAAGAACAAAAGCCAAGTTATTCCAAGTTCACTCATCAAAAAGCGCGATTCTATAAAACATTTAACAAAACATATCTTACTAAAATATAAATAATTAAAACATTTTAGCATTTAAAAATACGTATGCAAAGTCCTTAATAACAAAGTGCTAATAAAATATAATATAAAATATAATGTATCTGTAAATGATGTAATATATACTACCTACATAAAAATTATTAAACAACAGAAGCAGAAAAAATGTATTAATAGTATAACCAAACATTATCGTTAAAGATGTCATAAACAACGAACCCTAGGAGCTATAAAATCTGAACAGCACCATAAAAAGATATGATGACTATCTTGAATTTCTATTATAAACAACAGTGACTAGAAATAAAAATAAAAATATAAATATATATAAATATAATCAAGTCACTAGAACAATTAATAAGGCAATATGGGTCATAATCAGAACCTTCAAACAGACAATAGTATACAATATATAAAAATCATATGATTGATAGTTGTTAACAAGTTAACCATATGAGAATTATATTTAATAAGCTAGGCTGTATATTGAATAATTTTTCTATTCTTCAAAAACTGCTTGATTGGTACACTTCCATTTAATCCAGGTGGATGATCAGCCCGCAGTCTCATAATCCATTTGGATTCCTTATGTTCAGTCAAATTCACCAAATCACCTTTTCTTTCATTTTGTTTTAAATGAGATATTATCATGAAATGAAAATTATGCCCTTCATTGCTTTTTATATGTGTAAATAAAGCATTAGTTTCTTTTCTGGTCCTTGTGTCTGATAAATGTTTGGAAATCCTTTCTTTCATTTTCATATTGGTTTTCCCTACATAAAAAGCTGTACAAACTGTGCAGGTAGCGATGTAAATCACATTTCTACTATCACAATTAGCAGTCCCAGAAAAATAAAATATTTTTCCTGTGTCCTGATGTGTAAATGACTTGGTGCAGTTTATTACATAGCAGGTCTTACAAAATCCACATTTTTTAGTTCCTATAGAGCTTTCTTTTTTCATCATTCTGCCAGAACAGCCTGTTCCTTCCCTGTAGAATAATAGTCTTTTTAGATTTTTCTTATTTTTGAACTGAAAAGTTGGAGTTGAACCTACTGTGCCTTTTATCTTAGTATCAGCAGTCAGAACTGGCCAGTACTTCTTAATTACTTGGCAGATAGTATTATGGCCAGATCCAAAAGTTAATCCAACTCTCAAAGAATTCATATTCTTAGTTTTGGTATGATGACTCTCATTCCCTACATTTCTAGTTGAATACAAAGGTCTCCCCTTGTTTTTTCTCACTTCAGTGGCTTCTATAACATTTGAGTTCACTCTCCTAGTCGGGTAGCTTCTCTGTTCAGAACTCTTTAGTAAACTATTCCTTTCCTCAATAAACTCTTTTTCATCAGTACAGAGTTTAGAAATCCTAACTGTCTGATTTTCCGCGATATTATTGAAAGTATGTCGAGGATGCATACTAGTATAATGCAACATATGATTCCGCCACATTTGTTTACGAAAGAGGCTGGTAGAAATAACTTCCTTCAGGTCTAAGCGTATACTAACATCCAAAAAATCCATTTCAAACCTGGAGCTTTTGTATTCAAACCTTAAAAAATCAGTAGTCTGTCAGTTAGTAAACAAAACTATTTAACTGCTCTCCATCACCTCTCCAAATGATAAAAATATCGTCAACAAAACGATTGTATAAAGTAATACATGTGCTCCATTGATTCATTGAGTCTCTCATCCATTCTCTCTCCCATTGTGCTAGGACCAAATTCGCATAACTATTGGCACAGGGGATGCCCATGGCTACCCCCCAACTTTGCCAATAGTATTTGCCTTCATACGTAAATATGTTATTGCTGAGAATTAAGTCAAGAAGTATATAAATCAAAGTTAATTGGTTCTAAAGAATTTTGCGTTAATGCACAAGTACACCAAGGAAATGGACCTAATTCTTTGAATAAAGTTACTAATGGCAGCGTTTGTCTCTTGGATGATAATATGATATCCCTAGATTCACCAGGGATTACAGATGAGGTGGCGATAACTTCTAGCCATGAACAAGATGAACGAACCTTAGGTGTGATTTGCAAGAAGAGTTTTGAACAGAGAGGCTACCCGACTAGGAGAGTGAACTCAAATGTTATAGAAGCCGCTGAACTGAGAAAAAACAAGGGGAGACCTTTGTATTCAACTAGAAATGTAGGGAATGAGAGTCATCATACCAATACTAAGAATATGAATTCTTTGAGAGTTGGCTTAACTTTTGGATCTGACCATAATACTATCTGCCAAGTAATTAAGAAGTACTGGCCGGTTCTGTCTGCTGATACTAAGATAAAAGGCATAGTAGGGTCAACTCCAACTTTTCAGTTCAAAAATAAGAAAAATCTAAAAAGACTATTATGCTATAGGGAAGGAACAGGCTGTTCTGGCAGAATGATGAAAAAAGAAAGCTCTATAGGAACTAAAAAATGTGGATTTTGTAAGACCTGCTATGTAATGAACTGCACCAAGTCATTTACACATCCGGACACAGGAAAAATATTTTATTTTTCTGGGACTGCTAATTGTGATAGTAGAAATGTGTTTGTACAGCTTTTTATGTAGGGAAAATCAATATGAAAATGAAAGTAAGGATTTCCAAACATTTATCAGACACAAGGACCAGAAAAGAAACTAATGCTTTATTTACACGTATAAAAAGCAATGAAGGGCATCATTTTCATTTAATGATAATATCTTAGTCAAAACAAAATGAAAGAGAAGGTGATTTGGTGAATTTGACTGAACATAAGTAATCCAAATGGATTATGAGACTGCGGGCTGATCATCCACCTGGATTAAATGAAAGTGTACCAATCAAGCCGTTTTTGAAGAATAGAAAAATTATTCAATATACAGCCTAGCTTATTAAATATAATTCTCATATGGTTAACTTGTTAACAACTATCAATCATATGATTTTTATATATTGTATACTATTGTCTGTTTGAAGGTTCTTATTATGACCCATATTGCCTTATTAATTGTTCTAGTGACTTGTATTATATTTATTTATATTTATATTTTTATTTCTAGTCACTGTTGTTTATAATAGAAATTCAAGATGGTCATCATATCTTTTTATGGTGCTGTTCAGATTTTATAGCTCCTAGGGTTCGTTGTTTATGACATCTTTAATGATAATGTTTGCTTATACTATTAATACATTTTTTCTGCTTCTGTTGTTTAATCATTTTTATGTAGGTAGTATATATTACATCATTTACAGATACATTATATTTTATATTATATTTTATTAGCACTTTGTTATTAAGGACTTTGCATACGTATTTTTAAATGCTAAAATGTTTTAATTATTTATATTTTAGTAAGATATGTTTTGTTAAATGTTTTTATAGAATTGCGCTTTTTGATGAGCGAACTTGCAATAACTTGGCTTTAATTCTTATGAAAGCGATAGGGAATACTTTTTTGATATGTTTCCCTATGTTTGGTCTAATGTCTAACGCAAACCAATGATTTTTAAGTAAGCAAAGTCTGATTTACATTTCTGCTTTCATTTGCTAGCCCAGACCAATGATGTTTGAGAAAATGAAGTTTTTCCATCCTAACTTGCTAGTTTAAAGCTAGGTTTTGTCTAATGTTTAAAGTAAACCAATGATTTTTAAGCAAGTAAAGTCTGATTTACATTTCTGCTTTCATTTGCTAGCTGAGACCAATGATGTTTGAGAAAGCGAAGTCTAATTTACATTTTTCATCTTAACTTGCTAGTCAAAGCTAATTAGAATAACAAAACACATTGGATGATGAAACGCTTGTATAAGCACTTGTATTGGTTAGAGCAAAGCAGCTTGTTTACATGTTTTTTGTCATTGGCTGTTATATGCTTTATATTAGATTGAGATGTGGCTTTTGACTGTGGATCTGAAGAAGGCTTTGATAGCTGAAAGCGCTAATCCGTTGTTTATTGTTTTTTGTCTTGTTGAGATACAACTCTGAATAAATCGTTGAGATACGTTTTATGGTGAGGTGCATCGCTCATCTCTTAGTTATTGCTTTATTAGAAACTTCAGCCATGTACCTTCTTGTAAGAAGGTCTTATCTCAATAGGCATTCCTTAGGGGTTCTTACAGTAGATAGCCTAGACAGAGTGTAGGTTAGATAAAGAGTGTCTACATATGAGTTGGTCGCAGACGAAAAATGGAGGAATATGCTCATCCCATGTGAAAATGTTTAAATTTAGTAAGAAATCAGCTTTAAACCAGTCTCTCAGATAGGATGGCAGAGTTTTAGTTGCACTGATTTGGTCTACTGCTAATAGCGAGACAACACTGCCATTTTTGTATCATCCAATAGGCATGTGCTGTTCAATGTCATGGCACCCTTCATTTATGGAATGCGACTCTGTAGCCCATAAACTCTTGGTCAATATATGCCATTCCATAGGTCTGTTCGTGTCTTGGCCAAACAGACTCTGACTTGCATAAGCTATACGCAGTTAATTACACCATTAAGCAAATGGTTGAAAGTGAGCATTACTCCAGAAGGGGAAATGTTTTTCTAAACAAAAAAAAAAAGGCCTAGCTTTTCTTAACTACACTAAGAGCATGTCTTCTTTTTATGTTTTAACTTTCTTGTTAAATTGATTTATTGCCTTCAGCTGATATGCATTTGTTTTCTGTTTTCCTCACTTGACAGCATACTGGAAACTAATCCAGTCAGTTGTACAGAAGTTGTTTTTACTTGTGTTCTTGAGAGATGAAATCAATGTCTACTAACAGTCAGACTTCAATTGAATATCCCTAGTCTGCAATGTAATACAGCAGTGTAAATCTCTTATTGTTCAAAATCTCATTGCTTTAAAATCCCCATTATCCCCATTCAGAAGAAGGTTTTGAAGTTGTACAACTCAGGTGTCATATGTCTGCCCTGAATCTGAAGAAGAATACCCAAATGTGCAAAACAGCTGGGCTTCTGCTGACCTTTTCCTTAATTTTTCATCTTTGGTCTTAATCCTGCCAGTGTAAGTGAAACTGTGTACCTGGATATGAAGACTACCACTGAACAACTGTTATAAACTTAGTATTGTCATTATAGGCATTTCACACCCAACAAGGCACATGCTTGCAACCTTACTCCCTATAAAAATAGGAGAAACCTCAGTAATCTGCCTAAACATTTACTAAAATTCTTTTTTTGTAAAGTCCTGATTTCTAATGTGCTGTATGAAATTCATAATTATAATGGAAAGTTTCCATAATAAGGCATTTTAATAAATGAAAAACAGTAATCCCTTAAATGTAGCACAGGCATACCCCTTAACCTCTTAGTACAACAAATCTGAACAAAAGTCCAAAAATAGGGACATATTTTAAATATTGCTCTTATAAATTTAGAAAGTTGCTAGAGGAAGAGGGTTTGTTTTAGCATACATTTTCTGAAGGATTTGAAGTCTGAAACTCACATGTATGGCATTACTTGGTGACTTTAATCCTCAGATCATCCCAGCGATTTGCCAGAAAACCACAAATTTTATGAGGAACAGGCCAACAATCTGGACATTTTGTGAATATTTGGACAGTTGAGAGGTATGTGCACAAGACAGAGCAGTTGCAATACATTACAATACAATCTTTGTGGTCTTGGAACTTCGAACGTCCTGAATGGAGGTAGAACAGTCTTTGGTGATATGGAGTGGTGCAGGAATGGAGGAGGTCGAATTTTGTAATTATTTGACATCCGAGCAACTCCCTGCCAAGTTGCTCACTTGAACCTGAGTCACCAAGGCTATAGTTAGGGCTTTATCTTTCTGCGTGCAGGTGCTGGCCTTTTTAAGCACCTTCGAAGTCCTAATCTACTGTCTTATACTCAACATGGATTTGGACCTAGCCGTGGCACTAACAAAACCCCTTCTCGGTATAGTGACCTAGTTGAATATTTCTTTGGAGTACTTCAATCTAGAAATTTTTTCAGTGCATATTCTTAGACCTGTCCAAAGCCTTTGATAGTTTTGATAGTGTATGACAGCTAGAACTTTTACTAAGTTTAGAAAATATGTTTATTTTTTTAATAGCAAGAAAATAATGGACCCTATTCTTAAGGCAGAGCATAATTAAAGTTCATGCAATCAACTTTGCTTCAGTCCTTGATTTTTTATTCACCTTTTCAGGTTGAGCATTCTGATACTACTCTTCTGCGTAAAAGTAACCCATAATGCAGTATTATTTTAAGTCACATGCAGGGCCTTGCCCTGGTGTATTAATGCAAGTAACTAAAATGTTGGGGTTATATTAATGTGTTGTTAGGTTTGTGTCCATTTATTTTAATGCATTTTAAAAGTGCGGTGCTCAACTCTGAATAATTGCTGAAGTGATTCTGGTGAAACTTGGGAACTTATTCTCTACAGTGTTACTGTTCCCAGTATCCCCAGCCTTTAACAAAACCTCACTGCTGAATCTAGTAATAAAACAGAGTGCTTTGTCACTTTACATATGGGATCCATTTATCCATTTGAGTTCTAGTAATAAAGCTGTGTGGTTTTACCAAACAAATAAGACACTTGTGTTCATCATATAGCAGTATTACAGAGCTACACCTTGTTATAAAATATGTCCTCCTCTGCCTTTGTGACAGACTATCTAAACTAATATTTTAACCAGATATACTAAAGTACATACAAACATAAGTTTATAATTATTGTTGAATTTTCTAACATCACTATGCTTGAGGACACGGCACACATTTGTACTGTGTTTAAGAACACTTTAACCGAACATTTGCATCTTCTGTGTGAAGAGCATTAACATTTCTTCAGTGTGTACTTTTATGTATAATTCCATCGTGTAATGGTCAGATTGAACATATTATGCAGGTTACCTGTGGGAATTGTTACGGTGCAGGTAGATGTTCTGTTTATAAATACTTTAATGTGAAGCACCCTGTCTATAGACTGCATTAGCTGGCATCTATGCATATTGTGTCATGCAGTCAGTATCAACATATTCTTATGCCCTTTTCTGTCTGAGAGTTATGTTCAGTGTTTGTTGCCTGTAGCGAAGATATGTGATTCTGATTTTTCTATACACATCAGACTTCTGTACAGGCTGATCAAAGCAACAGGGATGTAACCTTAACACTTTGTACCCAAATGATCACTCTGAGCATTGTGCCCCACATAAAATCCTGATGATTACCTGTCAGCCCACTCAGAATTACTTATACAGCATTATTACCTCTGTATTCATTCAGCGAGTTGCTTTTACATCTCCTAGTTACACAACACGTGTCTTAAGGTGTCTCTGGATCTCTTCAAGTTAGATAACCTTTACCTGTGGGCAGTTCCATTGTTACCTGCTCTTTCTTGTAGATCATACATCATACACAACTCTTGTCCACCACTGGCCATTTTGTTTTGGTGTCTCATGTTTTCCTGCACCAGGGTGTGGCAGCGTGGACAGTTCTTCCTTGCTAGTCTCCCTCCCAAAAATGTTCTGCCTTATATATTGTGTCTGGTGACCTTGCCTATTATAACAGTCAGAAGTCATCCCATAAAAGCAAATCTTTGCATCTATTGCCATAAGCCTGTTTCATATGTAGCTTAACCTTTTTAATTGCATGCTTCCTGGCTACCACCACTGCATGCATTACAGCACATATAACAACATCTTTATTCAAAGTACAGAACATTAAACTATCAAAATAAATTTCATGTTCTCTCCGTAGCTCATGCCATACATTGTTCTACTCAGTTTCTGTGATAGTATACTTCAATACAAAGGAGACTTTGCTATTTTCTCAGTGTAGGTATTCTTATATAGAGTTATTAGAAAATGCCACATATAATTTTGCATTCATTTCATCACTTTCTGTATTCTGTATGTTCTCAACAGTTTATGCAGAATTGTTCGCAGAAACACTATACAAATGTGTAAATGGCTGCATAGACACTGCCGTAAATCTCAGAAGTAAGCCCAAAACAAATCCCAAAAATGAACCACACTGGTGAACTCCTAATCTTAACAGGATATATAACTAAAGGAAAAAAGTTATGGCCAAAATCAGAAAGAGCAACTCTCGTAATGGCAAGAGCTCACTAATTAAACTAAACCAGAAACTAAGAAGATTAATTAAATCTTACATGGCCAATTATGAGGTCAAAATAGCATCTTAGGCTAAAGGCAATCACAAGGCTTTCTACAGCTATGTCCAAAACTTCAGAGGTGACACAGAATTGTGCTGAATTGGTAGCATGTACCACCTTCACCAAGCAAAGTGACACAGCAAACCTACTGGCTGACAAATTCAGCTCTAACTTCACTCCCACTCCCCCGTCTGCCATCCCCCAGGAAATCCCTATTAACATTAACCCAACTGTTAGCAGGGAGCAGGTCATAGAGGTGCTCACTAAGGCCAGAAACACAGCCTCAGTGGGGCCCAACAATATACTGGGCCGTCTCCTAAATAGCCTAAAACATGACCTGTCAGAGCCACTTGAGTACTTTTCAACTATAGCTTCAAAACAGGCTATGTACCAAGTGGCCGACTGCAGAAACTACACACCCATTAGTCTAACTAGTCTAATATGCAAAGCCATGGAATGAATTTTCATGGAAATGATCAACAATGACATTGGCAACCTACAGAAACTGAACCCATCCCAGTTTTATTTTTGTCAAGGAAAGATCATGCCTTCTCTACCTGGTAGACTATTTTGAGAAAGGTCATCATAGGTTCATAGGTAGGTACTAGGCTATTGGCCCTAGGGCCTATATAAGCCTATCCAAAAAGGTACCCTGGTTTTCGCCACCCAAGAAAATTATTTTCCTGTGCCCCTATCGAACAGAGCCCCAGAAGTAATCCCCAGGGTGAATTTTCTATTTCCCATCTAGTCATCAAGATTTTTCTTGAAGAGTGCTAATGAGGAGCTTTGTTTGATATAGATAGGTAGTTTGTTCCAGAGTATGGGAAGTCTCTGGGACAGGAATCTATCCCTCCAGCATGTTCTATTTATTGTGGTGACAAAGTTTAGGTCCCTAGAGCGTGTAGCTCAGAGGGATTGGGATTTCTTTAAATGGAGCATGTCCAACAGCTCTGGGTTTGACATAGCTCTGTATGTTAGGCAGAGATCGCCTCTGAGTAGGCAATATGCGACGGAGTAAAGCTGGAGTTTTTTGAGACGGTCTGCCAAGGGCATCTGTTTGAGGCTGGTAATCCTCTTTGTGAGGTATTTCTGTGGCCTTTCCAGTTGTTGTAGATGGTAATGCACCTGCTTTCACCCAACCTAATTCTTAAAACATGCCCCCAAGAGGTTTTTCTTCGCAGGTTTCTTAGCTCTCTATTACCCATAGCTACTTCACCCATGAGTCAATCTAAGCTTTGATCTCTTAGAGCTAAACAGCACCCTAGTTCAGCTTTGTAAATATTGTAAATAGCTTCTTATTTTACATAAGCACAAGTAAAGTGTTATCATTATTACTAATATGCATGTATGTTAAGGTGTTTCCCAAACCACAACACAAGTAGCTTGCTCAAATGAAAACTTATTGTAAAATTAATTAATAGCAATTCACATTGATTCCTGCTGAATATGCCTAACACTGAATGTACATAAGTTGTAACCTATACAATTTGATTCCTGCTGAATATGCATGACACTGAATGTACATAATTGTAACCTATTATTATAATACAATGTTTCTTGTATATTACTACTTTATTTGTATTTGTTTGTTTTTGTATATTCTTTCTTTTTTGCATTTCTTTATCCTGGAGCTTTTCTCCTCAGGCCTCCACTGAAAACGGGTCTTCTGGACCCAGTGGACTTCTCCGGTAATCAAACTGGAAATAAATAAATAAATTTTGTCTTGTGACGTACATACCAAAAGGAGCATTGTACTCTATAATGGGTCTAATGAATGATGAGTAGAGGGGAACAATGACTTCTTTTTTTCTGGATGAGAAACCTTTTATGATGAGGTGAGCCACGTAGAAGGATTTTCTGACCACAGTGGTGATGTGATTATCAAAGGAGAGACTACTGTCCACCTGTGTCCCAATGTCTCCCATCACACTTGCGGTGTTTAAACTACCACCTATGTGGTAGCTCATGGGTACAGAGTTTTTACCAAAGGGGATGTCAATATACTTTTTGGCATTGAGCTTCAGGCCATGGCTTTGACACCAGGCATCTGTCTCAGTGAGGCCCTTTTGTAGTATGTCCACATCGTTAGGAGTTTCGATATGGCTCCTAGTTTGCAGTCATCTGCAAATTTTGTTAGCCAAAGACCTTCTGTGTTAGCCTGTACTTCAGAGAAGTAGATACCAAACAGGAGAGGACCCAGGACTGAACCCTGTGATACTCCACTTGTCATTGGTCTGAAGTCGGATTTGGAGTCTGCTACTTTCATAGTGTGGGTTCTGTCAGTGAGCCAGTTGGCAACCCATCTTGTGACATAGGGTTTTATACTTTGTTTAGTGAGTTTATAATTTCAGAGTGGGGGATGGTGTTGAAAGCCTTGGCGAGATCTAGATAAGCTCATCTGTGGCTTTGGTGACTGCTTCAAAGAAGTCAATCAGGTTTAGGAGACATGATCTGCCTTTTACAAATCCAAACTGGGTAGGGTCCAGAGTTTGGAGATTTCCAATGTCTTTGTTTATGAGTTCCATGAGGACATGTTCCATGGCCTTGCAAACCAGGCTCGTCAGACTAATGGGGCGGTAGTTCCCATGGTCCATCGTGGCTCCCCCTTTGTGGAGTGGGATAACCATTGCTGTGCACCATTCAGTGGGCACAAAGCCTGAGATGAGGCTATGACTGAACATATTACTTAGGTAGGGTGCTAGTTCATTCTGTAGTTCCCATGGATGCTGTGTTCTTGGCTTTGGAGCGTGTGTTTTTTACCTGTGCAGCCGTGATTACAGGAACTTTGCATTCTTCTGGTATAGAGATGGGCCCTCTAGGCGGTGAGAGGGGGGGTAAAGTTAGCACTGAACCTATCTGCCAGGATGTTGGCATTTGATTACTGGGAAAGTCCGATTGGGTAGGAGCCCATTTTCATTGGTGGCCTGGGGAGAAAAGCCCCTGAGTATTACAAAGCATTGTAAGAATAGTGATTTTCTAGTCTTTAAAAATAATACAGAAAATACATTTTAAATAATTGCACCAAAATAGGCATAATATGAAAACATCTGTTAAGAATAGAAACAAATTAGAGAAATTTTAGCCAGTTTATAGAGAAATTAAAGATGAGTTAGTATAATACAAACAGGAATTATAACACAAAGTGAGAGAAAAGTAGGTTTATGGTATATTTAGAGAGAAAGCCAGGGGGGAGAAATTGACAGAAGTAAGGAAGTGAGTGAAGACAGGAGAGTAATGAGATGTGAGGTATGAATTGTGTGTGTTTATCCAGTTTAAGGGCTATAGTTTATCTTAGTGTTGAGCAAGAACAGAGCCAGCTTTTGCTAGGAAGTCTTTCAGAATGATTTTGAAGGATGGGAGTGAGGCTGTTGACCTTGTCAATAGAGATATGGAGTTCTAGGCCTTAGCAGTATGGTACGATTACAGACAATGCCCAGCAGATGTGATAGGTTTGTGGGCAGGCAGGAGTTTTTGGTTACTGGATCATAATGACCGACTGGGAACATAGTTGTGTAGAGTATTATTTACTGCTGCACAAGCAGATGGATTCTGGATGATCTTATAGGTGTTAAGAAGATGTGTATATGATACTTTATGGGGTAGTTCTAACCAATTTAGACTTGTTAGTGCTGTACAGTTCTGAATTGGATATTTGCTGCAAATGTAACTATTTTGTTATAGCATTGTTCAAGCATTTTTTTGTGATGCCTGAATGTTAGTGAGGGAAACATAAATTGTTTGGGGAAGAGATAAGTAGTGGATCTAAAAAGCATCCCTAGATTTTAATGAATTTTTCTTATGCAATTTTGTATATGCAGGTCAAATTACAGATTTACATCCACTACCATCCCTAATAATTTGCTATAACAAGTGACTTCAGTGATTATATTAATAATACTCTATAGGACAGGACTACAGGACTCTAAATTCTGTTTTTCATGGGAGAGGAGTTTGGAAGAAAAAAAGTGGTAATTTTTTTAGGCCTGAGCATGAGTTGTGAGTTACAAAGCCATGGATCAGTTGCTGTTAAAGCTTCTTCAGTAATTTTTGGAGGTGTGCCATGTTGTCAGATGTGCAAAAACTGTGGAGTCATCTGCTTAGTATAATGGGGGGATAAGATTGCTATAGGTTTAAAAAGTTAAAACAATAAATACGGTAATGCTTGCGACTTACAAAACAAATATAAAAAGTCAATTAATAAAAATAAACTTTATTTCCATTTCCATTGAACGCTTTCATTCTTGTAACCTAGGACTTCATTAGAATAATTAAACTCATTCCCAACACCATTTAAATGGTCAAGCATTGCTGCAATTAAACAATTGAATTTCTCAATGAGATTGCACTTTAAAGTGCCAGTACAAAAATAATTACAGACTGTAATAATTATAAATAGTAGTCACTCTAACACACATTTAACGTGTTAAAAAATTAATGTCACTAATAATATATGCTTAAAAAACGTATGTTATAAAACCTTCTTAGAAAGATAATGCTTTCATTTTTAAAAAGGGTTGAATTGAACTCCATTTGTTCAGCCCTGGTTGGTGGAAAGCATGTAACCTAATCTGCCACCTAACTTCTTGTGCCTCCAGTTTGACATTCATATTGCCCCTCTTGGGTTGTACTTTATTTGTTCTAAATTTGCAAATTTAAACTTCTTAAAATTTTTACACACAGTAAAGTACTTAAAAAGAGCATTTTTCTCATTGATTTTAGCTATTTCATAGTTGTGTTCATAAATGCGCTTCTTGAGAAAGCTCTCAGTTTTGCCAACAAAAAAAAAACAGGGCAACTGAAACACTTGGCAAGGTACACAACATACCTGGATAAACAATTGCCACCACAAAATTCTAAAGGGGAGCCCAAGTCATTTTCTAAAACCCAACTTTTTGTTCCTGAAATATACAGACATTGGGGACATCTGCCACATTTAACCATCCCACATTTAACTGATCTCTCATAACTTTGCCCATTTTCAAACCAGTCTTTAAGATTACGCCCCGTTTTAAAACAAAATTTGGGTTCTGGCCATAGTAATTTAAAATATCCAGGTTATCTCGTAAAATATTACAATAAGTTTTGATAATATTCATAATTTCCCTAGTTTGTGGGCAATATTGTACTACTAGAGCCTTTTCATAATTATTTCCCCAGTGTTCTGTTTAACAGAGTCCAATCTAATACCTAACAAAGGTTGTATCATCGACCCCATTGAGATTGAACATAATTCCTTACCTCTTTAACCATGCAATCAGGGTACCCTCACTTAATAAACATATCTTCTATGATATCTAATTCTTTAATCACATCATCAAACTGGGATGTCATTCTACCTGTACGAATGCATTGTCCCTTGATAAGACCCTTTTTTGACTCAAAGGGTGGCAGCTACCAAAATACAAATATGAATTGCTAAAAGTAGGTTTTCTGTAAACATTAGACTTAAACCCATTGTTGATGTTTGCTATTAAGGTGTCCAAATAATTAATTTATTTGTTAAAATTATAAGTAAATTTTAATTAAAATTATAAGTAAATTTTAAAAAACTGGAGGTGTTATTCAAATAAGTAATAATTCTTAATATTTCATCCTCCGTACCACTCCATAAAATAAAAATATCATCCAAAAATCTCACATATAGTTTTATATTAACCAAAAAAATCTGAATTAAAGACCGCATTTGTTTCCCAGTCAACCAACATCAAATTGATGTACATGGGGGCACAAGAGGCCCCCATAGCCACCCCTTTATTCTGTTTAAAAATCTCTCCTTCAGAGTATATATAGTTATAATCCAACAGTGTTGACATAAATTCTACCATAAGACTAACGTCATTTGAAAAAGATGTAAACTTAATCATATTGTTGTAAAAAGATTCAAGTCCTTCTTCTTTGGGTATAATGGTAAATATCTGTGACATCAGTAGTAAAAAAAAAAAAAATCAATTGACTTGTCCATAAATCACTTTTTACTCTACCCAAAAAATCCCAAGAATCTATGATCAAATGTAGTATATTTTGGTATATAGGTTTATTTAAGTCATGTGTCAATAAGTACTCCCAGGGGGGTGGATTTTAGAACTTCTTGCAGCCACTATAGGCCTAAACAGGTCTTTTTTTTACATTTTTGTATAACTTGGGAATACCAAAAATAGTGGGAATAATCGGATTCTCCAAGTTTATAAACCTGTAAATCTTTTCAGGTATTCTTTGGTCAAGGAGAAACTCTTCAATAAATAAGTCAATCCTATATGCAATATTCAGCTCATTGATTGACACCTGTGCGCAAGTCCCACCATAATGTAAAATATCATTCATAACTTCAGAGTAAGCTAAAGTTTCAAACAACACCCCCCCCCCCCCTTATCTGGTTTCATAATTTGGATAGAATCATCTTTTATCAAACTATTAAATACATTCCTCTCTTCCTTAGTTAAATCGAAATAACTATTTTTCTTATTAGAAGGATGAGCATATAAATTATAAAACTCATTTTCAATAGCATTGTTAAAAACTTGTAAAATTGGGTGGAGTGGAGGGTTGAATGTGCTTTATCTAATCAATGTCTCTCCACAAGGATTTGGTTTAGTGGTACCACCTACAGTTTATTCTTTGAAGTAGACCTCCATATTTAACTTCTTTGTATAATATTTAATTTCTAAGAGCGAATCCACTAGATCTAAATTTTTTGTTGGTATAAATTTAAAACCTTTTTGAAGTAAAGCAAAATATTCTTTCATAATGATCCTATTAGTATAATTATATATGTTAAACCCTTTGTGGGGGAACACAGTTCCACCACTGATAGGAATTAAAACTTCCTGTTCCCCCCTGTGGCTCGCCAGGATCTTGTTGTGATGCCCTTGCACTGGCCCAGTAATCAAGGAGCCTCAGTCCTCACCACTAACACCAGTGAGGAACGTGCACATTGGGAGAATAACAAGTACACACACAGTAAAGTACAATTTCCCTTAAGAGTGCGCAGAGATCGCAGTCAGTCTGGGGCTGGTTTCTCCCTCTTTGTCCAGATCCCCAATAAGACTTCCCATTGGCACAGCTATAGGGTTAAGATCTCAGCTAAGTGGTCAAGCCAAAACCTCCAGCACCCTCTCTGTCCAACCAGTGCTTCGTGTCACTACCCAAGTAGCTGACAAACACACTTTGAGATTTGATTTATATGCAAACACACAAACACTACTGGGGAAGACTGGCACAGGTTTACTAGCTTTGTCCCCTTCTGCCCAGACTATAAGGTAGTAATTACTGCCACCAACCACCCTTATCAGCTACTATAAGGCCCTTCCCAATGAGTGACCAATTCTACTGTGTAATATTACTATTATCCAAATGGTAAATGTGTCCAAGACTAAGGCTATTTAGTAGTGGCCTATACAGTGTCACCAAATACATACGCAAGTACCCCAAGAGCTTAAGTATCTCTAAACAAGCCAGCCACAATTAAAACGTTTAAATATGTTTAATAATAAAAGAACAAGACAATACTCAATAACTCAACACAGTGACAACAGACTTCAGTATCACAGGAAATATTTTAAAACAACATTGCAGGACTGTCTCACATGAATACAGAAAACATCTAAACTAATCTTGCTATATTCCTATCTGTCTCTAAGAGAAATCACTGTATCTAGTACTTACTATTATTAAGGCAAAAGTGCTGTTAAGAGGATGTTTCTAGATCAAAGACAAGATGAAAACAGAAACAGGTAGTCTCTCCACGATGAAAATATTCAGTTGATTCAAGTATTTTCAAAGACAAGATACAAAATACACAGACTTTTTCTGTGAGATAGTTGTTAAATTAATAGTGCACATTACTGCTGGGTTAGCTGGATGACATCACTATTTGATACCTCTGCCTTCAGTTTGCAGGCTAACAGAAACTTAAAATTTTAGCACCTCTGTGTGAAAAATAATTATCTCGTAGAAGTTTGCTTGGAACTATTACACACTTTTATCTTTGAAGTCAGTAATAATTTCTGTTTCCAGACAATAGAAATAAATTCTAGCTGCAGACATTCTGTCTCCTAGCTGAGATAAACACCATCATAAACAATTCCCTTATTTTCTTAGAGTTTGAAAGTTAACTCTGTTCTTTTCCAGTAGGGTACACTGTAGTTACATTCTTGAAGCTCAGCACACAACATACAGTTTAACATAACATATAGTTTTCTTACATTTGTAAGACAAGCATACAAACCATATTACTATTCACAAATATCATAGAATTATTTACAAAATTCCAGCCAGCTGGGCTGGCAGCCTTCACACTTGTCATCCCCCAGTAAGACTCTTGACCTGAGTCCACATAGTGTGAATTCTAATTTTCCCTTTGTCTGAGAAGATAATGAAAACCCTCTGTTCTATTATTACTCCACCTTTAATAGTTTTGACATTTCTGTGATTCATGTACGTATCCTGAGCGTTCCCTTTAGATGCTTGTTTATTGGTTTCCAACATATTATTAATAATAGGATAAGCTTCCTTTTATTATAGTGTTCCATATCTCTATCAATTTTCTCTGCTTTTTTGTAAAAATGTTCATACATTTCTTTTCAACTATGGGCACTCTTTTATTATAAAAAAATCTTTCCACTGTTCAAAAATTAAATAATATAAAATATTATTGTTCAGCTTTTCAACATCAGATAAAAGTTTAGCTACATTTTTTTCATTGAACTTAATAATTTTCGTTAATTCAAAGTTGTGCTTGTCAAACATATTAATAAACTCATGCGTATTGCCATCGTATTGGTTTTGCAAACCAAATGGGAATTTAAAAATCCTCAGTCCCTGTGGTACAATTTTCAAATCCAAACACTTTACTAAATAATTATCCTCCAGCTGAAGACTTTTTATTTTAAAAAGTGTCTTCTAGTTTAAAAATCAGTTCTTAAGAGAACCGGCTACATGCCGATCACTGCTAGTCTCCACTGGCTCTCCATTTGTTTGTGTTTTGTTATTAAAAACAAACTACTTTCGTATAAGTCTCTAAGAATTATGACCCATACTCCCATTAACTTGACTCTCCCCCATTAAAATGTTTATTAATAGCACCATTATGTTAATTTCCCTTGTTATGTACAGCCATATTGTTGAAATAGCAGCGTATGTCTTTTTAGGCACAGTACCTTTATAAACATTACTGCCGTCTCATTTGTCTTTGCCCTGTGTGCTACTGAAGAATAAAGGTCTAAAGTTAATAATGTCTGTTGAATTTCTTCCTTTGTGCTGAGGGATAAGTATGATAAACGAATGTTATTTAAATTTGTACTGCATTAAGTCACTGCAGACAGCAGTTATGAACATTAATAAGCTCACACAAAGTGAAAAGTTGTCACATTTATTGGCTGGGGCCGTTTATTGAAGACACAAGAAAATTAAATAGACTTAAAGATAAGAACTGACTGGAAGTAAATGCTAGCTCAAAATTCTTTGACATGAGGGGAACAGTACCTTTGTTTAATACCACTGCAGATAAATTGATCAGGCTGAACTAAATAAAATGTATTACGTCATAATAATGTTATGGTGAAATCTGACATAAAAGACAACCTGTTTTCTTTACTTTCCAACAAAGTATGACCTAGAGGTTGATAAATATAAAGTAAAGGGATAGTGACAGCAAAATCCCCACTACATCCACAGCCAGCTTGCACCATTCAGGAAAAAAACAGTTGGCACTTTGAATCAAGATCGTAACTTGACTTTGACTTAATAAAACTCACTGGAACATAGTATAATTTAGCTGCAAATGCTGAGGGGTTGTTTAAGGTAAAAAGCAATGCATAATGCCCTTCCATAACACTGTTAACAGTATTCATAACCTATGAGATGATCTGCCAAGGATAGCCCTATATCTGGCCAGTGTACCAAAGCCTTTAATTCTTACTAGCATCTTACATCAGATGTGTGCTTCCTGTGTCAGTGTAGGGCATAAAGGTGACATATGGATGTTCCAGTCTCAGAACTTTTGCCATAAATCCAAACGCAGTTGTACTCTGTCTGAATACCCGTTGCTCTGCTGGTTATACTGGGCCTTTTGCAGATAAGTACCCCATTGGGCTTTCATTTGTTTTCTTTAATAGTGCATTTTGACAGTTTATGTCATCCAAGAAAGGGAAATGTCAGTGTGGGAGGCAGATTCCCCATAAAGATCATCACAACAAGTGCTTGTTTTGTCTAAGTGCTTCTCACAGCCATACTCGGTGTTCTATTTGCAGAAGACTCTTTGCAGCCATTTGTCTCCTCTTTCCATTTATCTTGAGAACCAACATTTCAAGTTGTTGGGCCATGATATCATGGCCAAATCCACCTGACCTCAGGTACATCAGCTTCTTAAGAAAAAGGCTAAAAAGTTAAGGTCTGATACTGCCACTGTCCAGCCTCTGCTGGACATCTCTCTTGAGATGGACTATACCTCTGAAGACCACCGGGTGCTGACATCATTCACTCTGCAGCAACTCTGTCAGAGGCTGTCATGAAACTGGCTTTTCACACGTCCTCTGAGGCTTTGCAAACGTCTGCTGCAGACATGGAGGGGAAACCACAGCTAATTTTATCTAGGGGCTTAGATGGATTCCCCATATCTTAGTTAAAAAAAAAATGCCTGGTACTGTAATTGAGTCTAGACAGGGTTCTGAACTATGGAGGTTTGTTAAAGCCAACATCCCCTTTAATAAAAGACAGAAAACTAAGCACATTTATCCCATTTCTAAAGAGCCTCAGGAGTGACAGGATTATACTCTGGGCTTGTTTAATGACCTGATGGTTTTGAGATCACCAAAGGAGTTTTGGTTCTTGCCCCTCCTTGGTCTTCTACCCTTAAAAGTTCTAGAGAACCTGATGCATCTGCTGAGGCATCAAACTCAGATGAGGATTCCTTGGCTTACTCCTTCCGAATACCGTCAGCTTTAGACTATGGCTTTCAGGAGGAGGATAACAGTCAAAAAAAGCCTTCCTGCGTGAAAGGCAAATGCACGGCTCAAAGACCAAATTAAAGCACCAACAAAAGATGAGCCAGCATACTGTGTTCAAGAAATCACTTTATTGTAGATAAAACAGACCGGTTTCGGCCGGAAAATATCACTGAAGAAGGCTGTGATATTTTCCCGCCGAAACTGGTCTGTTTTATCTACAATAAAGTGATTTCTTGAACACAGTATGCTGGCTCATCTTTTGTTGGTGCTTTCAGGAGGAGGAGTCTTGAAGTTATGTCTCCCCTTTTGAAGAATTGTACTTTGGGGATACAGTGGTTCACATGATGGAGCACTTTAAATGAGACTGCTCCCATGTTTCTGACATGCAGAAAAGGTATTACGAGTTGTTGCAGATAGACTTTCCTAAGTCCTCTGCTACCCCCCGGTTTGGTTGCTCTGTTGGATATTTTTTCAGCTGCTTATTTGGATTCTGATTCCCAGCCTCCTGCTCCTATGAAGCCTTACATTTTTATAAGATCCCTGAGGCTTACAAGTTTCTTTACAAGTGTCCTCCTCCTGATCCTGCTGTGATACCCCTCTCTCTCTCTCTGCTGATGAGCCTTCTCAGTTTTTGCCTTCCTCTAAGCATCTTCCCTCAGATAAGGATATTCAAGCTATGGAGAGACTAGGGAAGAAGGTCTATGCTTCTGCCACCCAGATATTTCATGCCATTAACTAACGAACTCATATGGCAAGGTATATTTTATCCCTTTTATCTTAGCTGGGAGGGGTTCTGTCTGACCTGCCTGATTTCTGAAGCTAAGTGGATTGCTCTTTCTTTGGTGGGACCAAATATAATGTAGCTTATCACTCCATTAAGTGTTATGATGCTGCTGATGACTGCTCAAGAACTGCTGCATCAGGCTCTGTCATAAGATGATATTCCTGGCTTCATTTTCAAGCTTTGCCTGATGACATTAATGCTTAGCTTCTTGATGCTCCCCTAGATAATCAAAATCTATTTGGTACTCCAGTGGTGGATTTATTTAAGACCTTACAGGATCAAGGCAAGGTCATGAAGGACCTTAAATAAATTCTTTTCTCTCCGTTTTCTAAGTTTCAGAGGAATTATCCTGCTAAAACTACCTTTGTTCATAGACAGCTTCTTAAGCCCTCCAAAGGTAAGAAAATACATAGGTGTGTTTTTTCTGATAAACCAACTCAGAATCTTAGACTTAAGAAACCTTTCTTTCAAGACAAATCTGCCTTCATTTGACATTCTGCCTTCCTTTTCTCTTGGCCAGGTTCCCTTGTCTCTCAAACTGTCTATGTCATTCCCTTTTTGGCAATAGGTTGCTTCACATTCTTGGGTTCTTTCAGTAATCCACCAAGGCTACTTCATGATCTGAAAGTCTCTTCCCCCCTTTTTGGGTATTCCTCAACTCCTTTCAGATCAAATTCCCTATTTTTCAAGGGTGTTGCAGGGTTTACTAGATCAGGGCAAAATTCAACCCATCCCAGAGTCTCTAACAGGTGCAAGGTTTTATTCCAGGATGTTTCTCATCCCCATAAGGAGGGGTCCTGGAGGCCTGTTCTAGACCTTTCTTTTTTAAATACCTTTCCCAAGGTGCACACATTCACAATGGTTACCCTCCAGCCCTGCTTACCACTATTGATTCCTCATGTCTTCCTAGTTTCTCAGGGTCTGAAGGATGCTTACCTTCATATTCCCATTCAACCTCTATTCAAAAAGTAATTATTTTTTTCTGTTTCTTCTTCTCATTTTCATTTCTCTGCTTTGCCCTTTAGTCTTCTCACAGCCTGTAGGGTATTCACCAAGTGCCTTGCTCCATTCATAGCTTTCTGCAGGCTTCAAGGAGTACAAATATTTAATTATTTAGACAGTTTGCTCCCTCAGGCTCCCTATCCTTCCAGGCTACTGCAGGATCTGCACTTTATCAAGCTGTTGTTGCACAGTCTGGGTTTTTACCATCAATCTCCAGAAGTCTGTCCTGTCCGCTTGTCAGGATCACATCTTTATAGGATGCAGGATTCATACTGTTCCAATGTTGGCATCTCTGCCCACCCCAAGATACTGTCATTAACAGCCTGCTTCCAGTCCTTGCTTCCTCTCTCTTTTATGCCCACCAAGGAATTTCTGAGGGCTCTGGTATTCATGGCCTTGCCCATCCCCATGCTCCCTTTTACCAAGCTTTCACATGAGGAAGGTTTTGCCATCCACTGTAGTTTCCAATTCTCTTACTTCCTTATCTAAAATTCAAGCTTCAGTGGTAGATTCAACACATATCTCTCAATCCAGGCATCCCTTTCCAGCCTCATGCTCTGTTTCATGAACTCTCTATGGATGCTTCAGGTTAGGGGGTGTGGTGGGTGCGTGCTTCAGACATTATGAGGGTTCAGGGTCTCTGGCCCTCTCATCAGTGACTGGGTCACATTAACATCAAAAAAATATAGGCTCTTACTTTTACTGTCCAGGCCTTCCACTTCCTTTGGTCCCCAAGTCCTTTAAGAGTCTGTGCGGAAAACACCACCGTCATGTGGTAAATCAGCAAACTGGGAGGCGCAAGGTCCTATCTTCTTTGAAGACTAGCTCTTCAGACCTGGGATCTAGCTATCCAAATGCAGGTTTCTCTGCAAGCAGTTTACATTCCTTCAGGACAAAACCTGGTGGCACTCTCTCTCAGTAGGTCCAGGGCACACCCTCATGAATGGATGCTCTACAGAGAGTTATTTCTGGATGTAGTTCATTAATGGGGTATCCCTCAAGTGGATCTCTTTGCCTCCCTTCTGAACAGACAAGCTTCCTGTCTTTTGTTCCAGAACGCCAAGTCCTCTGGCTTGGAGGGTTGGATACCATGTCTTTTTCATGGAAGGCGATGTTCCTTTATGCTTCCCTCCCCTTCCTCCTCTTCCCAGCATCTTGGAGGACTCTCCAAAAATCTTTTTGGTGACACCCTTTTGGCCCCGACAGCACTGGCTCCCCTCCTTTTTAATCTGGCCAGGGCCACTCATCAGAAGTTACCTAACCAGATGGATCTTGTCACAAAAGACAAAACATTTCTTTTTCATCCTCATCTGTCCACTCTTCAGTTGACACTTATGATAATAGGGTTTAATCCCCTTTCAACACCATTTCTTTGGGGACCCGCTTAAGGTTTTTCAGGAGGCCAGGAAACCCAATGCCATAAAATCATGCATGTCTAAATAGAAGAGATTTTTGTTTGATGTCTTAAACTTCAAAAGGATCTCTTCTCAGTGGGAGTCCATTTGGTTCTGTCTTACTTGCATGAACTGCTCCATGCTGGCTTGGCATATTCTTTGGTAAAAGCTCATTTGTCAGCAATCCTTGCTTGTCTTCTTTTGAATCCACTACTGGCCTCTCGTTTTGAGATTAAACAGTTCAAGAAAGGTGTCCTCCACCTGAGGCCTCAAAGAAAGCCCATCTCTCCTTCTTTGGACTTTAATTTTTTATCTTGAGAAATTGACCCAAGTTCCCTTTAAACTTGCTGCTGCTGCTTCTCTGCAATATTGCACCTAGAAGACTCTCTCAATTGTTGTCCTCATCTCTGCCAAGAGAGTTTCTGAACTCCAAGCCTTGATAACAGTTATCCCTTGTTTGATTTTTTTATAAGGACAGGGTGTCTTTCTGCATACTAATCCTCCTTTTATGTTCATGATTGTCAATGAGTTGTCTCTTAATCTTAATCAGTCTCATTACATACGAGGGATGCCTCCAGGTGCATCTGCAGTTAACTCCTACTGACGCAACTAGGCATTAAATATTGCTTGTACATATTTGCATCAATAATTCCAAAACCATGCTACATACAAGGTTTTAAAAGATTTCATCTTAATGCATACACAATGGCAAACTCAACTGCATTGATATTTGACCTCGGTCTATTGCAGGTGTTAACGATTGTTTTTATGATATTAAATTATATAGATATCATTTTCACATGTTTGTAAATATCTCAATAACCAAGTAACACAAACAGAACTCCTTGGCCTCATATGAATGCTCTCAGCTAGATGAATAAAGTGCTGCTGACAATACATGTGTAACTTCAGTGGTTGCTGAGATAGTGTAAGTTGTTTACAAAATATTACAAATATAATAGTTACTGTGTTTACTGTGAATTGTACAATTCAGTTTAAGACCTAAAACCTAAAGAATATTACTACTATAAAAGTAGTTTATGAGGAACAGTTTGTCATTTATATTTCTTTCATAACCACTATGGTTCCAGAGATATGAACATTTGTTTGAAATGTGAAGATATAATTTGATTCTGTCAAAAAGCTTAGGCTCCGCCCATTGGAAATTAGGGTGCAAACTTCCTGAGCTCCATTGGAGTGAATGAGTTAAGTTGCAGTCTTCTAGTGAGAAGGGTCTACACACCTTAGATTTTCATAGACAGCGCAAGTATTGTCTAGATTAGGCAAAAGCTATATGTAAAGCTGATCAACTTTATTTCTTTTCATGCCAGGACTTTGGATTTGTCAGTTTCTAAGTAAACTGTCTCCTCCTGGATTTTAAAAGCCATTTCCTTTTGCTATTCTTTTCAGGACAGACAACTTTCTGCCTCTGTTCAAGCCCATTCTACAAGGCAGTGGCTTCCTTTGGAACGTTCTTCAAAGGTTTGGGCCTTGGACACAAGTTCCATCCTTGAAGCTACCATTTGGTTTTATGTGTACAGTTTCACTAAACATTGCAAGTTGAATGTCATTTCCAGAACCAGGCTGGGTTTTGCCAAGGCTATCTTCCTTGAATTTGTGGAGGGTTCCATCCTTGGCTTCCTCCTCCCCTTCCTTACAGTACCTTTTGCATTCTCCCATAGGCTATGAATACTGCAACAGCGATATGGAAAGACGTAGTGTAGTAGTGTAAAATCTTACTATAACAATAGCTGTCCTTTTCTTCACTGTTGCTGTATTCAGTCCCCTCCTGCCTCCCTTTTTTCTGTTGGGAACATCTTGGCTGTGGGGTCTTTGCCCTTCTCCTTAGACATCTCCTTTTCCCCTGGATGTACATGTTCTCCTTTCTCCTGGGGTGGCTCTTGTTCTTCTGGGGCAGTTTAGTTCTGAGTCTGGAGGATTGGTATGTCACCTTTTTGCCCTACATTGATGCAGGGAGCATACATCTGACATAAGATGCTGGTAAGAATTAAAGGCCTTGGTATACTGGCCAGATGTAGAGCTATCCTTGACGGGAGATCCAATAGGTTATGAATACTGCAACAGTAAAGAGAGAAGGACATCTACTGTTTGGTGAGAGTTTACACAACTTAACTTTCTTCACTCATAATGCCAGTAATAAAAAAGGTAAACAGGTAGATGCCTGTATATGAAGAAATTTCAAAGCTACTATCAGTTCAGTATTGAAGTGTGGGCATCAACCCCTGCTACCAGTTAGAGATTTTCACATCCATAATGGGGAAAGCAATTTAAGAAAATCATCTTGATGCAGTCATGTACACAAATGGAAGTAGAAGATGCCTCTAAGGTATTTCTGACAGTTAATGCACATAAAGTAATGTTGTTTTTAATATAGTTCATAGTTCATAGTTTAGTACTAAGCTATCTGCCCTTGCGAGCCATTTTAAGCCTAGCCAATTTTCCCTTGTGAGACTCAAACCCTGCACCTTGTGTTTATAAGGCAAACACCTTAGCCATTGAGCCACCCATCTTGCTGTTTTACAAAACCGGTGGACCACGAATTCTAAATAATTTTGTAAGGAATTTTGTTATGCAGTGTTATCAAGACATTATAGGTTCATAGATTAGTACTAGGCTAACGGCTCTTGTGGGCCATTTTAAGTCTAGCCAATTATTACATGTGAGAATCAAACCCTGCACCTTGTGTCTGTAAGGTAAACACCTTAACCATTATACCAACCTCCCACTCGTGATGCCAGAGAATGATTACACCTGAAGAATTAGTGCATGATCCTAGATATGCGAAAAAAAGTGTGGGCTCAGAGTTAAGTAACACAAACATGAGCTTCTTAGAGGGTAAGTTTTATATTTTGGATGCGAGCTTGACAGACATGGACTGTACAAGCCGCACGATAAGGCAGAGGCAGTGTTACAGGCATCTAGGCCTCGGAAAGTGATGTAAATCAGGTCATAACTAGGATTGGCAAACCACTGCTTTAAGTTTCTAAGCAATCATTTTATGGCATTGACAGTACTACTACCTTTAAAGATATTGCTCCCTGAAGACACTGTATAGAAACATACCTCTCAGCTGTCCAGATTTTTGCCTCATATGTTTGGCCTGTTCCTCATAAATTTGTGGTTTCTTGGCAAGTCATGGGAGGATTGAAGGCATTAAATAATAGCATACATTTGATTTTCAGATCTCATATCCTTCAGAAAATGCATGTCAACACTCAACCTGTTATTTTAGTAGCTTTCTGAGCTAATAAGAGCAATATTTCAATTCTGTCTGTGATTTTGGACCCACATCAGCCATTATTTTCTGTTTTGAACAGATTTCTTGAACTTAGAAATTGAGAGGTATGAATTGAGGTAAATGGAGAACTGTATGGCTTTAGAGGAAGCTTAAGTGGATTCAGGGAAGTAGTCTCTGTCAAGCTCAATCTTAGAATGCTGAGTATGTTGGGAAGACAAGTAATGAAGTCCTTGGTTTAGTCTTTTGCATGGTGGACTGATAATTGATACAGAAACTGAAAACTCATCAGAAGCTGCAGTGGATATCAAATGATCCAGAAGGGATTCATTTCACATCATCGAATGTAATTTTGGTGGACTGGGGAAAAAAATAAAACTTTTCACTGAAACCACCTTTGATAAACATCTCAAAAAGTTTGTTTTTGCACCCCTCGGACTTGTATATACCAACTCCAAGGTTGCACAGTAAGTGGAGAAAAAAAAAAACTGTTAATGTCATTGAAAGAAATTTCTGCAATCAGCACTCACTGTTTTTGTATTCACCGAAATTTTGTTTGATGAGATGACGTGCTGTGTAACAAGCCCACCATCACCACTGCACCTCAAGAGTGCATGTGCAGTGACATTGTGCGTCCCTTTAGAGACTCTCTAACCCTAATCACAGTGGATGTGCACACAAAATAGCCAGAAGTGATGTGAATGAAGCTAGTGAAGACTGAAAATGATATTTGTAAGAAATGGCTTGCCTGAACATATGGTCAGTGATGGTCCCCAGCTCATTTCAGAGAAATGTTGTAAACTGTAGTACAAAGCAGTTTTTATTGAACAGCTAGTACCTACATCTAACCTATCCAACCACAGAGGAATTAAATCTGAATTTGTGACTTATTAAAATGGTGAGTCTGTATAATAATCCTAGGTAACACGTTAGAGATCATATCTTTTTTTTCTGTCATCACACCCAGTATGTATTCACCTGGCTCCCTGTTGTAACTTTGAGATCCATGATTGCTCACACTGCAGCTGAGAAAATAAACCTTGATTTGCAGAAAAAACAAAGAATGCCCAAACCTGCTGTACCAGCTGTGCGCAACAGTTGAGTAGCAGACACTGTGGCTATGTAATGCATTGACAAGCAGCTCTGGCATTTGTTAATGTTTTGCTGTGAATGGACATAATAATATGACTTGCTAATTATAGTCATCTGAAGGAGGGGAACATTATGGTAAGCTTCTGCTAGTCATCCTTCAGCATATAGATCCAGCTAGTATAGTAGCATTTTGCTTTTGTGTTTACATAAAGGAAACCTTTAAAAAAAAAATGATGATTTTCCTTCCAGCAATAAACAGTAAATCAGTAAATTAAACAGTTGCTGAGCATTACTGCTTCCTGTAATTTGTACTTAATTACTCTTTCTGCTGTACCCAGAGTTGCAGAAGCTATTGTTCTTTCAAATGCATTTAAATAACCTTAATTATATTTCCAGTCTACAAGAACTGCTTTAGCAGGTGACTTGAGGAAGTAATAGTTAACTTATGTTTCTAGGTTAAGTAATACTCTATTCAGAAATATGATCTCATTATTATAGAGTATTAAATTATATTAGGGACACACAATTCTGTGAATATGTGCTTCATGAGAAGGCATTTGATGTTAAATCTGCATTTTGTTCTTTCTACGTAATGATCACTGGCCACTTTATACTGCCTTGTGGCCAAGGGCGCCCGCAGGCAGGTGCAAAGGGGTGCACTTGCACCCCCCTGGAACCGGCTAACAGGGAGATTAATGTTCTTTTAATTACAATTTGCGAATTTTTCTTTAGTTTTGTGTATTTTTCTTTTACATTGCTTTCTTCTTTAAGAATGGTCCTGTCCGGTGACATCACGTCTGTGCGTGCAGACGTCCTGTTCTTCCTGACTGCCCACCCGCGCTAATTTGAAATAGCTTCTTCTCTACATTTGTGCATTTTTCTTTAGTTTTATTTTACGTTGCATTCTTCTTTAAGAACGGTCCTGTCCGGTGCCATCCCATCTGTGCGTGCAGATGTCCTGTTCTTCCTAACAGCCTGCCCGCGCCAATTTGAAATTGCTTCCTCCTGTCCGAGAAGACCACAGATGTTATGATTGCTTCTTCCTGTCTGCCTGCCTCACGGAGAACACCACAGATGTTATGAAATAAGTGTAAGGGGACTGGAAATGTTATGAGGTAAGTGTAAGGGAATTTGAAATTTTGCGACCAGAGACGTTATGAAGAAAGTGTAAAGGAACTGGAAATGTAGTATGCTTAGCTGAACTAATGGTGTGTGTGTATGTGTGTTAGTATGCTAAATGTAAGTGTGTGTGTAAGAAGTAGGTAGGTCTGTGTGTGTATTTGTAAGAGAGAGGTAGAGGTGTGCGTGTGTGTGTAAGGGGGGTTCATACCTCACAATTATCTAAATTTTTGCCTCATATTTTCAGTTTGTTTCTCATAAAATTGTTTTTTCTGGCAAATCATTGAGGGCCGAAGTCAGAAAATAATGGCAGACATTTGAGTTTGACTTCATATCCTCAGAAAATGCATACTAATGCAAACCTTGTTTTCTTCTATCCACTTTCTAAGGAGATAGGGGGATGTATATATGTCATACCTTTCAACTGTATAGATTTTCACAGAATGTCTAAATTTTTGTTATATTTTTGGTCTGTTCCTCATAAAAATTCTTTTTTTTTTTTATTGACAAATCAAAATCACTGGGTTGAGCTAAGGATTAAAGTTATTAAATGACACGTGTTTTAGTTTCAGACTTTCATATCCTTTAGAAAATGCATTCTAACAGATCCTGTTTTTTAGAATCTTTCTAAATGTGTCCCTAGTTTTGGGTCTTTGTCCCTGACATAACAGGCTTTGTCCAGATTTATTGTGCTAATAGATTGAGAGGAATGGTGTGTGTGTGTGTGTGTGTGTGTGTGTGTGTGTGTGTGTGTGTGTGTGTGTGTGTGTGTGTGTGTGTGTGTGTGTAAGAGGGAGGTAGCATATCAGTCAGCTGTACAGGTTTTTGAAGAATGTCTAGATTTCTGCCCCATATTACTCCTAAAAAGGATTGAAGTTGCTAAATAATAACAGACATTTGAGTTTTAGACATCATATTCTTTAGAAAATGCATACTAACACAAATCCTGTTATTCTAGCAATTTTCTAAGTTCATGAGAGCCATATTTACAATCTGTCCCTATTTAATTTAGGCTTTGTCTAGATTTATTGCACTAAGAGGTTGAGGGTGTGTGTGTGTGTGTGTGTGTGTGTGTGTGTGTGTGTGTGTGTGTGTGTGTGTGTGTGTGTGTGTGGGAGAGAGAGAGAGAGGGAAATGCCTTTGTTAGAATTAGCAGGTGGAATTTGTTTTTCAAGTGCATTTTCAATGAATTGTGAGCTTCAAGAGAAGAGAAGTTTACTGCTACTCATGCTGTCTGTTTAAAATGTACAACTGTTTTGTTTATTTTATTATTTTATTTATTTTATTTTATTTTACATTTGTTGACCGGGCTAGTCTAACTGGATACATGTCCATTTTCAGTAGAGGCCCGGGGAGATAAGCTCCAAGATAGAACTATGAAATTAACAAGATAACAAATAAGATAACATTAAACAAAAAAAATCATATTTACAATGCATATTGCAGGTTATCACAGTAAATTCAGCAGTGCAGAATACAGGCATAACATGGCATTCTAGTACAATCAAGATGTTCTAGAGGGAGATAGTATTGTGGTCAATAAGGAAGGAATTACAGTTAATGAGTAGAAGGGGTAGGAAGAGCAAAGTATTAAGAGATACATAACTAGCCAGGCTTAGTACAGGGGCATAACCACTGTGTTCTGAGGAACACTTTCAATTTGTTTTTGAAGCATGATACTGAGAGAAGTGAGGAAAGTTCACTGGGGAGGAGATTCCAGGCTTTTCCAACAATATTAGAAAAGAGGGAGTCACCAGTCTTGTTTGGTTTAGTGGTATGTACTAGAAGTCTCTGAGAAGAACTTAAGGATTTCAGGTTTTTATGGGGAGTGATGAGTGTGGATAGAATAGGAGTTTTGGAAGGTTTGTAAAAAGTGTTGTGGGCTATAGATAGTTAATAGAATTTAATCAGATTTTGTAGTTCAAGCCATCCCAGCTGCTTTAAATTAATGCAGTGGTGGGTTCTAAATGGGTTGCCTGTAGCAAATCTGGCAATGTTATTGTAAGACATTTCCAATTTGCTAAGATTATTTTTAGATAGATTAGTAAAAATGGGTGAGGCATAAAGAAGTGAAGAGATTAGATGAGTGTTTGCTATAGTGGTTTTAGCTGAAGGTAAGAGGAAGTATTTTACCCTATAGAGAGAGCCAAGTTTTTTGTTGACAGTTTTTATAGTATTGTTAATATGGATATCAAAGTTCAGATTGTTGTCAATGGTGATACCCAATAGTTTGGTGGTTGGATCAGGGGATATAATAGTTTTATTGGTAGAGATAACTGAGAAATCAAGAGGAGAGGATTTATTGGTGGTAGAGAAGAGGAGGAGTTTAGTCTTTTTGGGGTTTAGGAGAAGGCATCTATGTGTGAACCATTGCTCAACTGTGTTAAATACTTGTTGGGTAAGAGACTGAAGTTCAGAAGAGGAGGTGGCTGAGCATATCTGTGTGGAGTCATCTGCATATTGTATGCATGTGGCTTGGGGGATGGCAAGGTGAAGGTCATTAATAACTATGGAAAAAAGTAGAGGTCCTAGGATGGACCCTTGAGGGACACCAAGTTTGACAGGCAGGTGAGTGGAGAGAGACTTGTGCCATAGTACGGCCTGTTGTCTTTTATCAAGGTAGGACTGAAACCACTTTATAGAAGATGTATCTAGTGACGGGGATTTCAGTGTTTTGATGAGAATTTGGTGATTTACCATGTCAAAAGCTTTAGACAGGTCAGTAAATAGTGCTGAAGAAAGCTTGTTAAGATTGCGGTTATTGTTGATACAATCTGTGAAGGAAAGAAGGGCAGTACTAGTGCTATGTGAAGGTCTGAATCCATGTTGACAGTTGGAAAGTAAATTATTTTGGTTTAGCAAATGGTATCACTATTGTGGGATAGAATTCTAAGGCTGTGTTGGTAGCATGCTTGCATCTTGATGCAGAGGGCTGAAGGTTTGACTCCCACAGAATGTAGATTTGTAATGAAAGAAGTTTGAGTGGCCTTTTATGGTTGAAATGTTTTCAGTTGGGCATTTTGTCATTATTGGTACATATGTTTCATTGCTTAAAGGAAAAATGTTCGGAACTATAAATTTAAAACACTCTAACAAGTGGTGCTGTATTATACAAGTGATATAATTCGATTATTATATAGTATAATTAATACAGTCAGGAAGGTGAAATCAAAGAACTTTTGCATGGTTCTAAAAATGTGTGCAAGGAGCCTATGATTTGAAAAAAGCCCAAATGTAAACTTACCCTGCCACTGGCCAGATGCGTTTTCTTTGAACGTAGGATCTGAAGTAGGAGATTCATTTGTCTGCAACCTGTGGGTTATGGATCCGATATCGGATCCGAACCGGCATGGTTTTCCAGCTATGGATCCGAGCTCTCAGCTCCTCCCCTCACCCATAATGCCCTGCTCTCCCTACATGACCTCAGATCTAGTTTGCCGCGCTGGTGACCAGATTGGATTTCAGAGCTCTTCAGCTAAGTGATTGTTATTCTCCTTTTACAGTGTCAAATTTAAAAATTTTTAGTTAGTTTTGTGTGAAAGTTGTAGGTTCTCTATCCTTATAGCTTAAAGTTTAAAGTTTTAATAACTTTTATAACTTTTAGTTATCCCTCCCCTCGCTGGTGCGTAGTGTGTGTTTGGGCCTGTGTTTGCTTGGCTAGTTAGCATTTATTATTTTTTAATTTTCAAAAAAAAAAAAAAAAAGTAGTAGAAGTATCCTTAGGATGTCTGAACCCCCTAAGGCTTTCTTTTCGAAGTGCTCCGAGTGTGGCCATAAGCTTTCTCCTGCTGATGGCCACACTCGGTGCGTTCGATGCCTTGGGGTTGAACACCTCACTTCTGGATGTTCCATTTGTGCAGGGTTCAACCCCAGGGCATTGAAGGAGCGGAGGTCAAGCTGGTCCTGGCGGGACTTTTGCCCCGGACTCGGCTTGGCTACCGCTCCTTCAGGGGGTACCGTGTCTACGGTTCCCTCCTCTCCTGCTCCCCCTCCTCCACCAGGGACTCAACCTCCCTCTAGTGGTTTGGAGGAGAGGGAAGCAAGAAAAAAGGACCGGAGGGAGAAGCACCATAAGCGGCGGGCCGAGACCTCTGTTTCGGCCCCGCCTGCCAAGCGGGCTTCTCCTCCGGCCTCTTTGTCTGCTGGTTCTCCCCCTCCTCGGCTCCGGTCTCCAGTGTGCTTCTCACCGGGACCTGAGGAGGAGGAGACCCGATCTCTGTCGAGGCTATCAAGGAGGCACTCAAGGCCTACCTCGGTAGCCTCGTCGAGATCTACGTACAGTTTATCTGACGCTGATCTGGACCGGATGATGAGAAGGTTCATCCAGGCCCAGATGCAGATGGGAGTGCTCCTGCCTCCCCCCCCTCTGGGGGGGAGCTCGACCCCTTTCTTTAAACCTATAGCTCCTTCTCCGACCCGCTACCCGGGTTCGGAGCGGTTGGAGCCGAGCAGCTTCGGAGCCGGGGGTGGGTCGGCGCCGATAGTACTGGGTACTTCGGATCCGACCCTGCCCTCGAGTGCTTCGGATCCGACCTCTCGGAGCCTGGATCCGAGCTTCGGATCCGGGGGGATCAGTGCTCCTTCGGCGCCGTCGGTGTCGGAGCGCACTGCCCCCTCGGATCAGAGTGCTTCGGTACCGGCTCCGATCCACTCTTCGGATCCGAGGGGGAGCCGATTATTGGATCCTTTGGTTGAGGTTGGCTCCCCCCTCAGCTTTTGATGTAGTGGAGAGGGCCCTGTTGAGGGTTTCCGGACCCTCGGCACTTGCTTCAGCTCCGTCCCGCGCTCCATCTGCACTGGGCCAGGCTTCCACCATCTGGCCACTGGGACAGCCCGCTCCTTTGCCCCAAGTTGTTCTTTTGGAACATGACACCGCTTGCGAGGGGTCCTCGGACAGCCCCCCTGAGGATGCACCTCGCAAGCATACGTGTAAAAGGAGGCACATAGATTCCCCCGAGTCTCTCACAGAAGACACAGATTTGGAGGAAGGGGAAGGCTCCCCAAGATCACCCCCCGAGGATGTCTCCTTTGGAGACATCATGGAAATGCTTCGCATAAGGGGGGGGTGGTCTGCCCCCAAGTCTTCCTCAGATGAGTCCGTGTTCTTGGAGGCATTTGAAGAGGGCCCATCTACCTCTTGGGTGTCCCCTCCTGCCGACCCCCTGGTGGACCTGATTACCACCAGGGCGTGGAAGGAACCGGACACCGTGGCGCCAATCCCAAAAAGGCCAGACCGCATCCTTAGTCCCCCGGCTGACCGTGCCCACTGGAGCAAGGGGCCTCCGGTAGATGCCATGTTGACGGCGGCAGCCACCAAGAGGGAACTTGCTCAGGAGAGTCCCTCAGTCCATCCCCCGAGCAAGGAGTCTCGGATGATGGACCGCTTGGGGAAGCGAATGTGTAGTTCAGCGACCTTTTCAGTGAGGACGCCGAACTACTTGGCACATGTGATTAGGATGCAGCGCGATCTTATCAAGGAATACGCTGCATCCCCCACAGAGTCCATGTCGGAGGAGGACAAACTGTTGCACTCCACCCGAATGGCCACTCTCAGGTCCGTGACTAATACCTCTATGCGGTTACTGTCCCATGCTACGGAGGGAGCCGCTAGAGCCGCAGGGGTAGGCCTAGTTACTAGACGACAGGCCTGGCTCCGCCATTGTGATTTCACGGAGCCCTTCAAGGCGTCATTCGTGAACGCTCCCTTCGATGGTTCTGCCCTTTTTGGAAAAACTGTTCTCGATACTTTGACCCAGAGCGAGAAGGACAGGAAGACGCTGTCTGCCGTCGGAATCCGCTTCTCTGTGCCCCAGAGGTCCTATTCTAGGAACCAAAAGGGCCAAAAGAAGATGTGGTTCCGGAAGTCGCAGCAGTCCCAACCCGCTCCGGACAACCAGTCCTTCAGTGGCAGAGGAAAACAGGGAGGACGCCGCCCTAGGGGCAGAGGGGCTCCCAGGAACTTTGGGTCCAGAGAACCTTTCTCTGAACGGCCCGCGCAGCAGCCCTGAAGGGTTGCCCGACTGCTCCACTCTGGAGGCAGTCGGGGGGCGTTTCTCGGAGCACCTAGCGGCATGGGAATCCATAACATCAGACCGCTGGGTCCTCCGCATCATATCCAGAGGATACCTCATTCCGTTTCATCACACCCCAAAATTAAAGTCCCTCCCCGACGTTCCACCCGGTCAGTGGGAGGCCGCTTTGGCAGAAATTGGCTATCTGCTGAAGAAAAGAGCCATCCAGCCCGTCCCCCCAGACCAAATCAGATCAGGGTTCTACTCCAGGTTCTTTTTAGTGCCAAAAAAGACGGGGGACCTAAGACCAATTTTAGACCTGTCACTCTTAAACCTGGCAGTTCCCAAGGAGAAGTTCCGAATGGTTACCTTGCAGTCCATTCTCCCCCTTCTGGGAGAAAATCATTGGATGTGCTCTATAGACCTCAAGGATGCGTACTACCACATTCTAATGGACAGACGCTCCAGGAGGTTTCTTCGCTTCCGGCTGGGAGCCAGTCACTACCAATTCAGGGTCCTTCCCTTTGGTCTCACTACAGCCCCCAGGGTGTTCACCAAAGTATTAGCAGTGGTAGCGGCCCACCTGAGGCTTCAGGGGGTACAGGTCTTCCCATACCTGGACGACTGGCTCCTTACCGCCCCAACAAGGCATCTACTGTTATTGGCGAGACTCCTTTCTCCATCTAGCTCCCGGCCTGGACAACACGATAAATGCAGAAAAATCCAACCTAGCCCCTACGCAGCTCATAGATTTTATAGGGGCCAGGTTAGACACGAGACAGTTGAGAGCCTTCCTCACGGTGGACAGAGTTCAGAATCTACAGCTCCAGGTGCGGGCCATCCTCCACTCCAGCTCAGTTCCGGCGGAATTGGTCCTGAGGGCTCTGGGGTCCATGGCAGCAGCGATAGCTCTTCTACCTCTCGCCAGGCTCAATATGCGGGTCCTTCATTGGACACTCCTAGTTCAGTGGTCTTATCTTGCTCTCCCTATGCATCATCCCATTGCGATCAGCAAGGCTTGCAAGCAGTCCCTCTTGTGGTGGCTCCACTTCCAAGATCTCCACAGAGGCCGCAACTTTTGTGCTTCTCCCCCTCTCGCCACGGTGACGACGGACGCCTCCCGCCTCGGGTGGGGGGGGCATTTTGCAGGCCGGACGGTCCAAGGCACATGGAACGATTCAGAGACCTTACTGCATATCAATGTTCTAGAGATGAGAGCAGTGCTGTTAGCGTTGCAAGCACTTCAGGCCTTTCTTCCCTTGGGAACTGTTGCGATTCAGTTGGACAACATGTCTGTCGTCTGGTACATCAACAAACAGGAGGGAACCAGGTCTTACCCTCTTTGTCGAGAAGCCATGAGAGTGTGGGAATGGGCAATTTCCACCAACCGCTTTCTCATCGCAACGCATATTCCGGGTCGGTCCAACATCCTTGCGGACAAGCTCAGTCGCACCATTCTCTCCCCTTACGAGTGGTCTCTCAATGCTCAAGTAGCGAAATGCATCTTCGCACGGTGGGGAACTCCTTGTTGCGATCTTTTTGCGTCTCCCTCAAACACCAAGTGCGACAGTTTTTTCGCTCTAATACCTCTGACCGGAGATACCCCAAGAGACGCTCTGGTGCATGCTTGGCCCCCCGGTCTTCTTTACGCTTACCCCCCTTTGCCTCTGATGCTCCAAGTTCTTCAGAAAGCCTCCCGGTTGGGGTGCAGAATGATTCTCATTGCCCCATTCTGGCCTCGACAGATCTGGTTCCCTTTCCTAAGGTCTCACTCAGTGAATCCACCTTGGATTCTAGATCCCATTCCGGATCTGATATCTCACCCGTCCCATCTACCAACCCTGAATCTGGACAACCTGAAGCTAACTGCTTGGCTGCTCCAGTTCCACTCCTGATCAGGACTCCCGGTATTTCGTCTCCCGTTAAGGCCATCCTGGTAGCGGCTCATAAACCATCTACCAGGAAAGTTTACCGCAGCAAGTGGAAATGGTTCTCCAGTTGGGCGGAGCGGCAAGGTCTAGACCCCTTCACAGTTCCCCTTCCTCTGGTGCTTGACTTCCTAACCACTCTTTTTAATGATGGTGCCAGCAGTTCCACGGTCAAAGTACAACTTGCGGCAATTTCTCACTATCATATTGGTCATGACTCCACTCCACTGATGTCTGCCAAATTGTGTAAAATCTTCCTGAAAGTTACTTTTCTTCTTAGGCCCCCTGTAAAGCAAGCGGTTCCTCCATGGGATCTTTCTTTGGTTCTTCAGGCCTTGACCGCTCCCCCCTTCGAACCTGCAGCCACGGTAGATCTAAAATTTTTATCTCTCAAGACAGCCTTTTTAGTGGCCATTACTTTCGGAACTCCAAGCCTTGTCCATCAAGCCTCCTTACTTGGTCTTTCATCCGGACCGTGTATTCCTTAGGACCAACCCGTCCTTTCTTCCTAAGGTAGCTTCTGAAGCTAATATTAATCAATCCATTAACCTCCCTGTTTTCTTCCCTAAATATCAAAACAAGGGTGAATACAAGCTACATTCCTTAGATGTTCACAGGCAGCTTCGTTTTTATCTGAACAGGACAGCTGGTCATAGGCAATCTGACCAGTTGTTTATTTCCTTTGCTAAATTCAATTTGGGTAAAACAATTTCCAAAGTCTCCTTATCACGCTGGATTTCACAATGCATCTTATTGGCTTATCAAGCTTCGGGGAGGCCCACACCTGAGGGAGTACATGCCCATTCAACCCGGTCAGTTTCTACCTCAGCAGCCTTTAAAGCTAGGATTCCTCTGGATGATATTTGTTCAGCAGCCACTTGGGCTTCATCCCATACCTTTATTTCCCACTACAAGTTGGATATTACATCTAGAGGTAGAGCATCCTTTGGCTCCGTGGTGCTCCGGAATATCCTTCCATGACGGCCGCCCAAGATTGAGGTAGCTGGGGACTCTGTCCCACAGGTTGCAGACAAATGAATCTCCTACTTCAGATTTAGAAGTTATGTACTTACCATAACGTTCCATCTGAGTAGGTGTATTCATTTGTCTGCAACCATCCCGCCCTCCTGTCCCCCTGGCCTTGTCAGTTTCCTGCATAGTACGTGTTACCCTTTCTAGGGTATGTTGATTTATGGCAAACTCGATCTGAGGTCATGTAGGGAGAGCAGGGCATTATGGGTGAGGGGAGGAGCTGAGAGCTCGGATCCATAGCTGGAAAACCATGCCGGTTCGGATCCGATATCGGATCCATAACCCACAGGTTGCAGACAAATGAATACACCTACTCATATGGAACGTTATGGTAAGTACATAACTTCTAATTTCAGTGCTGTTTCAGTGAATGTGGGTTTCAAAGGTAGAGAAGTTTTAATGCTAAGTCTGTTTTCATTGTAAGACTATTGCTTTGTTTAGGTTTAGTAAATGTCTATCAGTGTTTGTGTTATAAAATTTTAAATAAATGGAAGACATTTATTATTATGAACAACATTTACATTTTTACATGCTTTGCAATCCCTGTACAAAGTGCACTTGTTATTTTGGTACTAATTTTTGATACAACTGCTTTATATAGATTCATGTTTATGCAACATTAATAAACTTGCTTTATGTCAGGCTATTGGGACTTGCATTTAACTTTCATTATCTTGCCATTGTTAAGTATGCAATTTCAAGTATCTCAATCGACCATTTTATCTAATGTTAATCTTGGGTTTAATTTAATATTGCTGCTTTAAAAAAGGGTTATAATGCCCAAGTTAACTATTTACATTATAATTTGATTTCAGGAACTGACTAGTGACCATAGTGTTTTGTTTTCACTGTTTTAACATTTGAACTAGTGACTTCATATCCTGTTTTGCAGTCTACTTTACAAATAAATATTTTAGGTGCTTTGTTCCCTGTAGGTGTCCTCTTCAAGCTGTTTCCATTACAGAATTCCTTACAGCCTTTTTTTATTTTTTTACTTTGGAGTTATGTTTTAGATCCCTAAAATAGTTCTCAGTCTGTCACATTTTTAATTTCTTGGCTTCTTTTTTCCACCTGTCTTATTATTGATTTTATGTTTGTTTTTTCATTGTCTAATTATAACTTTATGTCACTGTCAGCACTAAAGATGACCATACTCTAATCTGTTTTGTACATGTTACTTTGTACAAACTGAACAAAACATTGCTATAAAATGCTACATCTAAAGAAATCCCAATCCCTCCCTCCACACCACACGCTCCAGAGACCTCAACCTCATTACCACAATCAACGGAACATGCTGGAGGGACATGTTCATAACCCAGAGACTGCTCATGCTATGGAATAGACTTCCCATACATATTAAGCAGAGCACCTCACTGGCTGTCTTCGAGAGAAATCTTGATGAGTGGATGGGAAATGGAAAATTTGCCCCAGGGATCACTCCAGTGGCTCTACTCAACAGAGACATTGGGAACTAAGGTCGGGTGGCACAATGCCGGGGTAATCCTATGGGCTAGACTTATAAAGGCTCCAGGGCCATTAGCCTAGTACACACCTATGAAATTAAATCCAAATATCTGTAATCACTGTAGAAGTAAATCATAAAATAATATACACACTGAGAGATTTGAACAGTGTCTAGACAAATGAGGAGGAATAGCCAAGTAATGGGATACTGGAATGGCTGCATGGGTAGGTGGGGCTGTGTGGGTGGAGGGGGTGGGGCTGCGTGGGCGGGGCTCTGGGTTTGCACCCCCCCCTGCAAAAAATCCTGCGGGCTCCCTTGCTTGTGGCGTATATGTTTGATGATGACAACAGTTAACTACTTGTATGGTACCTTGTGTGGAAAAAGTACTACTTCCCCAAAAAGTTTGCTGAAATTAGGAACAAAAATAAAATATCTGGTATAGAGCTGAATGTATTAACTGCTGACATTATATATCTATAAAATATTTGCAGGTTACCCATGTAGCTTCATTCAGACCTTCTTTACCATGCAGTAATATCATGATTCACATAATCACCATTAATACTGTTCAGTTTTTTGGTATTTAGTTTACTTAGTGCCAGTAATAAATGATTTCAGGGGAAAGATCACTGGTATGAAACAGATATAGTCTAGATTTATGTTCCACTGCTAAGGAAAAGTGGCAAGTTTAGGATAAAAATTAATCATGGAAGTGATGGAAGCAAGGAGAGTGGAATTGTTTGGGGAGTTGTGTAGCTCAGGTACTGCATTTTGACCCAGAGAATTGTATGTGAAGAGCAAAACACTCTGCAAGAATGAAGGTGGCTTAGCAGCCTTTCCAATGTGGTGGCATTGTCATGAGCAGGAATAACAAGGAAAAAAAGAGCGAATTTTGTGATTGAGGGAATGGAGCTGTGGGTAGTAATATGTAATACTGAATGGCTGGGAAACTACTTGGGACACTATGTACAGATGGGAAGTGATTGAGCTGTTTAAGGAATAGCTTGTCATGATAAATGTATTAAAACAATATCCCTTTAACTAAAGTTTTAATAGGAGGAGATAGGGAAAGCTTAATTAGTGAGGATATAGAGGATGATTTAAAATAGTAGGTAAGGAGACCAGCAGAACAAGAGGTAGTGAACAGAATAAGGGAATGAGAGGAAGGTATTACTGCACAATCTCTAAACCTTAAAGAAAATTAATCATTGGCATGCTTTACTTGTAAAATGAAGCATAGTTACTGCAGGCAGAAATGTGGGCTGTGCTGGATGCTGACTTAGTTGATCTGGATTCAGACTTATAGAGAAGGCAGGAAGAGTAAAGGAGATGGTGTGGTACTTATTTAGAATGAGATAAATTATATATCTTGTTTGCATTTTAGTCTTCGTTTGTGTTTTGTTTTAGTAATCATTTTAACACTGTATGTGGTGGGGCCATTTACTGCCCCTCCATCCATTTAATCCAAAATTGCTCGGCCCTGGTTTTATACCTGTAAAAAATTGGGTATTTTTAAGGGACATCAGGCAGAGCAGGTCAGCTCACAGAGCCAGAGTTTTGGCCTAAAGCAGTCCATTGCAAATCCCATTGTAGGATGAAAGGACATGCTGATAGATTTATTAATTTACTACATGAAGTATCTGCAGATTCCACATTCATTATGGGATTTATGGAGGAAAATTTCTTCTTGGAGCCCAGCTCAAGCACTGTACTTCAGTGCCAGGTTTTTCAGCAGCAAAATGGGTTTTCTCTCCGACTTCATGTGAGGCAGACCTGACTACTGGCATTTATTTAAGAAAACTTGATTGGATTACAACTTTTGTCCCATTCTTGCAGCCTTAGTACCCCAAGGTATTCTTTAAACTGTGGATGAATGTATTCCTCATTATGTTTTGATTTTTGAGAATATATTTGAATTAGACTAAAGTTCTGTGAGCTGCATTTATAAACCCTACAGAAGGTAAACTAAAAATATGTGATTGAATATACAATGTGTATTTTTCAGTGGCATGAAAAGAATTGAGAGTTTCCAACATTTTTTAAGTAGATGAAGTTTCTCACTAAAGTTTGCAGTTCCATTCTGGTGGTAAACCAGCAGTATTAATGCATCATATGTGAACTGAATAGCAGATATATGAAACAGAATATGTAGTTATGCTCTGTGATTGTTTCTATGCCAGGAAGCTAACAGATTTAAAAGAGCAATTAAAAAATTCTATAAGAAGAAAGCTAGCTATAAGCAGGAAAACAAATTCATTAGCAGGTAAATGTGAAATTCTTCTCAACCACAGCAGCATTTTTTGAATAGGGAAACACAGAAGCTATGTAGCTGAGTGAAGAGAGACAGTAAAGAGAAAGCTTACTCGTGTTTGTAGTGTAAAGACCTGTGAGTTTGTTTTCTGCACTTAAGTCCCCACCTGGGATATATTTGCAAAGTCAGCCAGTGCAGTTTAGGGCTCATTAATTATGTTAGTTAACTGATAGCTAAAACAGGTTTAGGAATAGACATTATTTTCTTTCTCATAATCTGTTTGCTCAATGTGATTATTTTCTAATTTCTGTGTGCAAGTGTATAGTTCCTTCAATATTTACCTCTTAGGCTTACAGATAACTATTTTTTTAATTATTTTTATTTTTTTTTTATTTTATTTTATTTATTTTATATTTTTATTTTCATTTTAAAAAGCTTCTGGCTAATTTTCTGTTTCTTACAGTTTAACTATTTTTTTTTAATTATTTTTATTTTCATTTTAAAAAGCTTCTGGCTAATTTTCTGTTTACACGTTTATTACGTGATAACTGCGGTGGTGGTGCTGCGGTAGTGTTGTCGCCTCACAGACATTGCCCGTTCGATTCTCAGTTAGAGCGTCTCCTGTGTGGCAACATGCGTGAATGGGCGTTCCTTCGTTGAAGGTTGTGCGTTAGGCCCGGCAAGTCAGCACGTAAAAATCTACTGCCAATCATTAGTGGACCGGAGTTCTGCTGTGGCGACCCTTAACTGGGAAAAGCCGAAAGACACAAACGTTTATTACGTGATAAGAGGGTATATATTGCTAAACTGTAATAAGCTGATGGCATTCCCCCTTTAACTGACAAGACTGCTCTTCTGTGGACTAACATTTGTGTTTGTAACTATTTGTCTTGTTATAAAGAGTAGAGTAAGTGAGAGCTCTACAGTTAAGTAATCTTGGGTGGTGGCAGTTTCCTACTCTGGGAACAGAGCAGAAGGATGTCACTTTGTAGAATAGTACTAGCTTTCCACAAAAAATGAGTGTGTGTTGTATGAATTATCTGTGAAAATAAGAGTTTATTCAAAATACATTTACTTTGGGCAAGTGAGCACTGGCCATGATCTCAGAGAAAGTGGTATTGGAAGCTAGACCAGAGAGAGAGACTGCTTGGTTGGGTGTTCAGTCTGAAGCTTCTTGTGTGTGGCTGTTGTAAACCCATACCAAGACATCTTTATAGATTCCCTGCACACTGGTGAGGCCAAGCTGTACTTTGCAAGTTGTGTAGAGAGTCATATCTGTGTGTCTTTTAATTCTGTAATATGTTTAGTGCTAGTGGTGTGACTTGAGAGACTATACTGATGGTAGTCATCAAATTTTAAATATAGATAACTTATTTGTGGGCAGCAGTGGCTTGGATTCAAGGATAGCAGACGATGCTCAAAGTACACTACTGTAGTAGAAGTAGTGGGATTCACCCCTCCCCCCAGTCTGTCTGCCACCAACTTGCTTTCACATGTACACACATATACAAATTAAGTACAGATGTGGTGGAAAATTGTTTTCAGATAGTATTGTGAGACATTATCATATGATTTTACATTGAACTAGAAATGTCTCAAGATATTAAGACTCTGGTCTGTAAGTTGGAGAAGTTTATTTTATTAGAAAAAGTACAGTTGTGTAAAATCTTACCATAACATAGATGTCCTTGCCTTCACTGCTACAGTATACTTAACTATATGGGATTCCCTGCTGCAGAAGCCAAATGTCCGTCCAGTCTTCCATAAACGTCTGAATTACCTTGAGAGGCCTTGGAGAAAAGAGAGACACTAAAGGACCTGAAGAGCCAGCAGAAGAACTGTCATCTCTTTGACACTGATGTGCTGCTCTTGCTGACAAGGAAACCAAAAGTCACCCCCATCCCATGTCTGAGGCATCCGTGAACAATTCCTGAGAGGGAAGAAGGGGATGAAATGGGATCACTGGATTGAGAGACGACTGCTGAATCCACCAGAGAAATTCCTGTCTGAGGCAAGGAAGAAGAGGAACTACAAATTCTAGAGGATGAGCATGTTGAAGCCACACTGACTTCAGGAAACCACTAAAACTTTCTCATATGAAGTTTGGCCAGAGGAAGCGGATGCTATGAAATCCAGAGCTCTTAGAAATTTCCTAGTGGCAATGGAAGCCAGGAGAAGAAGTGTGTGAAAGAAAGAAATGAGAGTTAAGGCCTTTGAAGGGGGCAGTGATGCAAACAATGGCACCGTCTGAATCCTGCAACCCAGAAAAACATGATCCTAGAGAAAACTTGAAATTTATAGTGAACCTCAGGCTCTGAAGAAGGGGTACAACAAAATGAAGATTTTGCTAAAGGGTCTCAGGAGAGGATGCCTGAATCAACAGATCATCCAAGTAAGGAAATATTTGGATTCCTTGAAGTCTGAAAAGGTAATCAGAGGAGCAAGGCATTTGGTGAACACCCTTGGGGCAGTAGAAAGGCCAAAGGGCAAAGCAGGGAACTGTAAATGCCAAGAAGCAACAGAGAAACACAAAAACGTCCTGAAAAGAAGACAGATCGGAATATGGACATAAGCATCCTTGAGATCCAGTAACAACCATATAAGTTTGAGGGAGTAAGAGAGGAAGCAGAATCTGAAGGGACAATATCTGAAAGGAAGGTACCTTTGGAAAAGTGTTTAGGTGAGAGAGGTCCAGAATAGTTTCTCCAAGTGCCCTCTCTTCTGGGCACTAGAAACAGTAGTGAGTAGAACTCTTTCCCCCTTTTGGATACAGACACCTCTTGAATAGTACCCTAAGACAAGAGATCTTGAAGAGCCTCTGTTAAAAAGGGAAGATGTTCCCGAGGAGGCTGTGGAATGCCCATAAACGGAGGATGGGATTTCCACACCATGAGGTACCTTTGACAAGAGCCCAAGAATCCTGAGTGATCTGAAGCCAAACTGGAAAAGAAAGAGGAGTGTGACTGGAAAGGTATAGATAGTCACACACTGCTTGATTTGTCAAAAAGGAAGGCTTTGGAGTCCTCGAAAATTGAGTAGCCTTAGCAGGAGGAGTCTGTTTGCCACTCTTCTTACCTTTAGTAGAAGGACATGATTGCCTACAAACAAAGGCATGCTTAGCAGGGTGGTTTCTCTGAAGTTTAGATACAGGCGAAACAAACACATACTTAAGTTCCCATAAGGCCTTGCCCTTCTCCTGAAAGGACTTAAACAGCAGCAGCTTCCCCAAACAAAAGTTTAGAATCTAGAGGAGCATCCATCAACGTGCTTTAATATCATCAGGTACAGGTTGAAGCCTAAGCCAAGAATACCGCCTCATAACTGAACCAAAAACAGCAGCCCAAGAAGAGGCATCCGCCGCATCATAACTGCATTTAGCAGAATGGTGAACGACTTGAGAGGAAGTCCCTAGAAAGGAAAGAACAGAAGTTTTGCCCTCAGAGCCTGGAAAATCAGAAATAAGTTAACAAGCCTGAGAAAGAAGAGCCAGCGCATACCTAGACATATGGGACTGATGATTAATAGCCCTAAAAGCTAGGGTATCAGAAGTTTAAACTTTTTTGCTCAACAAGTTTATAGTTCTCCTGTCCTTGTCAAAAGGCAATAACATGGGCAAAGGAAGCAATTGAGATGGTTTATCAGAGGCTACAGACACTATGGAAGGGTCAGCAGCAGGATATTTATATAAAAAAAAGAACAATCCTCATCAAGAACCCTATAAAATTAGGCTTCTTGGTAGCAGGGGGAGAGAATCAGGCACCCGAGTGACATTGGAGAAACCATGCAGTAAAGCAGCCAAGACAGGAGGAATAGCTGCGGGTTTAGCAGACTACAACTGCAATAACTTGTAGTACCTTTTATGGATATCAGAGACCTGAGATAATCCCACTTAAAAAAAAAAAAAATCCATCATCCTAGAGAGTGTATCCCAAAAGGTAATTTTCTCCAAAGTAGCATCAGGACTACTAGAGTCCTCCTCCTCTGACCCATAGTCCAAATGAGAAGGAGTTTGAGTAGAATATGTTAAGGATTCTTCAGCAGAATCGAACTTATCCTCAGAAGAATCCTAGACTCTAGTCCTTTTAAGAGCAGTAGAGGACCAAGGAGGAGCAGGAACTGAAACCCCATGAGGAGGCTTTAAGGACATTAAGGCAGAAAACAACCCCTCAGTAAAGCCTGCCACTCACTTTGTGGATCCCTAGAAGCAGAAGAAACGTTTAATTTTTTGTTTCTTTTTTAAGGGAACGTCCTGAGAAAGCTCAAATCGAGGACTTCAGTCGACAACCGTAGTAAGAACCTTTTCCCCAGCTAGAAACTGAGGAACTCCCCTAGGCCCCTCAGAAAAAATCAACCATGGTTCCCTCTGAACATCTAAAATGGAAACCTGCAAAGCCTCTTTGGTTGTGCTGCCGGACAGATCCTCACAGTCCTCCAACATGGTCATGGCAGAGAAATCTGACACAACTGGGTGAGCCTCTGGGTTTGTAACGACCTCAGAAGAAACACCTGCCAGAATTTGGACAGCGGAAGATTCCAGTCCTACCCTTTTCACCATTTTCTTCCCTAACAGCTGACCCTTGGAGCGGGAGATCTTTAGTGAGTAGCCTAAGATGCTGGTTCTCAAGATGCAAGGAAAGGGAAGAAAGTCTACTGTGAATGGTTTTTGGAACAAACTCCTGACAAATAGAACAAGACGTATGGTCATGATAAGCACCTAAGCAAAAAAGACCCTTATTGTTGGTGTGTGTGTGTGTGTGTGTGTGTGTGTGTGTGTGTGTGTGTGTGTGTGTGTGTGTGTGTGTGTGTGTGTGTGTGTGTGTGTGTGTGTGTATATAAAATCTGTGACCCACACTGGAATCTACCCTTCCTGGATGACATTAACCTCAAGGAACACAAAAAGCAAGAAAAAAACAAAATCCCCAACAGGGCACTTATCTTGCAAAAACAACAAACAGGTGTAGGAAGCCCCTGGAGAATGAAAATGCATTTGACTGTCAGAAAATGGATGCAGGTAAACAGACCGACTGTGTAAAAGATACGTTCTGACTGCCGGCAAAGATGTTTTGATTTTGGTAAGCCTGAACGTCACCCTTATGCCCTACATTACGCAGGGTCCATATGGTGATTTTGGCATACCTTTTAAATTCAGAAGTCTTTGGTAAACTGGCTGGACTTCTGGCTTCTGTGGCTGAATGTAAAGACATCAACACTTATTTAGATATAGTGATACTGGCAAAATACAAGGATGTCAGTATCACACATAGAGGCTTGTCACTAAGAGCCCCCCAACTGTCTTTTATAGGAATCCCCAAGAAAAGGCTTTTTAAAAATATTAATTAGTGTTAGTACGTATGTATATATATATATATATATATATATATATATATATATATATATATATATATGAATGTGTGTGTGTGTGTGTTAAACATTCAAATATTGTTGAAATGTGGACTATCAAATGTAAAAATCATTCCACTGAGTCCAGGCAATGTTTGGTTGAACTTAAATATCCTGCTTCTGCTAGTTAATTGGATAATAGTATTCAAAAAGTAAATATCCATTTCCAGACCATTGAAACTTAGATCTTAATGAGAAACAAATCTGAATTACAATGTGATTTGAATTAATGAATGACTTGGAACATCGGCATCAGTGCTTTGCAGGCATAGAGAATACATCTGAGAGCAGGAAGAAAAGTCACACTTCCTGTGGAACAAAAGTAAAGTTTTGTCTGATTCTGCAACTAGGAGTCAGAGCAATCTAATTAGAGATCTGACAGAAACAGCAGATGTTTGGAATAATGCATAAAGATTAGGATTTTTTTCATCATTAGATGGCAGTTCTACTGGAGTGAAAGGGGTCAGAGGACATAAGAGATGCCTTGTTGACAGTGCTCTGCTATATCTTATCACTGTAACTTTTTTAGCTGTGGAACTTTAGTTAGTGAGAATTTTATTCTCCTTGCTAGAATGTTTAAGGGGTTGACTTTGCTAATGCTTTGTTTTCCTTATTGTCGTGTGGGCTAAGAGTTTTGCCCACTAACTTACCTTGCTTGCATCAAATGCCGATTTACTCTTTCAAATTAGTGTATTTAAAGTATTTGCTTAATAAGCCAGTAGGAGTGCAGTACCCTGTGAAGGACTCCTTTAATGACGCTGCTGATTCCTCATGTATTTGTATTTTCTGTTTTGATTGTGCTAGAGTTGATTCTTTTGTTATGTGTTGAGTTCTTTTATTCCACCTTTTCAGAATAGTTATTAGTAATTGTTCAACTGTTGTACAGGAAATATATAAATAATTTCAACTGGAACTGACTCATGGAATCAACTATTGTAATTTCACTGAAGATGAATGGCTGGCATTGTAGGTGTTACAGACTAACCCTAATATTGCAATGAAACTGTCTGATAAAATCAATGCTATTGTAGATGTTTAATGTGGTCCAATACCTTGATGTGTATGTCAAATTTAAATGATAGGAATACCTATCAGATTCTGCTTTTAAGATATTTTTGTGTTAAGGGTGATCAACAAGGGTTCATTCAGAATGAGGTTGATTTTTTTCCTCAAAAGACAGAGTTAAAGACTTTAAAGTGGAATACCTCATATTCGTACATTTAACTGCGTCCCAGAGCTATAGAAGGATGCCGTTAAGCTACCTGGTGCACATACTGTCGCAGGTCATTTGGGATGCCTCAAAAGAATATGTAGGGTCATCAGTGGTTGAGGTTTCTTATACCCTCTGGAAGGACTACAAAATGTTCAGTGGGGAAACTAACACACATTGGACAATTATAGGTGTAGTTTATCCCATTGTATTTCCTTAAAACTAGGACTTTGTGTAGAAAGTCTTTATTTTTAGCCTAATTGACTCCCTTTTTTATTAAACATTTTTACCAACAGAAGTGCAGTAGGTACCCTGTTCACCCTTGTTTTATACCAATTTACTAATGGGCCCTTTTGAAGTTGAAAATACATATTGTCACAATTTCAGTTGTTATTTCTAATTTCCTGATGATTTATTATCAGTTTAGTAGGATAGTAAATATGTTTGATGATTGGATGTTGTGTTTTAACTTGAAAAGGTTCAAACTGAAATTTACCTGTGAGATTAATGAGACACAAATTCACTATTTGCACTTTTATTTGGCTGTAAAGGTAAAGTGAGGACTGGATTATATAGAAAATACCTTGCCCTTATCAGTTGCCGCAACGGTTCTGACTGCCATCCTAAGCATTTGTTGTAATACCAGTAATTGCTTCTGGGCTAGAGGCAACGCAACTGATGATGTAGCCAATGCTTATCAGTGGTGGTGTGATTTAAAATGCCTGGATATTTTTAATATTCAAGTTTATGACAATGCTGTCAACTTTAGGAGGGGGTATCTCCAGGTGTAGTAAAGGTGATTGGGATCTGGCCTGTATGTTCCCTGCTAAACATATGTTTTCTTTTACACAATCAAGCTGATCAGTGCTTTGTATTTTGAATGCAGAGATCGTTGTATGTGTACACCTGCAACATATGCATGTTATGTCTTGTACTGTAAACTTTGGTATTGAGGTAAAAGTAGACATAAACTTTCAAGTAAGTTTACAAGAACATATTAGGTACATAAAAAAGATGTTTGAGAATCATGCAGCACAGCATTTTTCTGAAGTTCACAAAAGTTATTTTTCTTTGTTAACGCATGGATTTTGAAGCAAATTAGTTAGAATTGTAGGGGTGATAAACCCCTTGATTTGCTGTTCAAGTCCAAGAAAGCGGTATACATCTTGAAGTTCAGTGCCTTGAAGCATAAGGAGTTAAACCAGGATCTAGAGTGAAAATTCTTAATCATGGAAAAGCATTAATTTTGTTTCTGATTCATTTGTGTTCTGCCTAAATGAAGTGTATGACATTCTTTTTATTTTAATTTCTTACAAGACGTTGTGTCAAGGCAGTAGATATACTTTAATAAAGTTTTATTGACTGAGTGCTTTGATTGTCATTTTGTTTTTCTGTGATACAGCATCTGCACCTGGATGAGGCCAGGGGTGGAGTTGTAATTGTTTATCACTCAGCCACTGAACAAGGCGGGTTCAAAGGTGGAAGGAGCAACTCCTTTGAATTTGTGAGGGGAAAGGAACAAACTGTGTGGGATGTCTTGTCATCTGCTGCCCACCAGGTAGTGTGAGGAATTTCCTCAAAGTTGTATAGGAAGTGCACAATGTAATACAAGTTCTGTTTGTTCTTGTATCACAAATGTTGAGCAGATCAATGGCATGTATCATGAATGTAAAGGTTGTTGACTTCTTCATCACTGTGTAGCTCACATATCCCAGGTGGCTTTTACTAGAGCTCTTTAATATCAGAGATGATGAGGAGATGATGTTTTTTTCAAACTACTGTGTATTGTGAAAGGATTCAGTTTTACTCAGATAGTTGCTTCTGCTGCCCACAGACTGGGCCGCACTCTAGACTTTGGTCTTTTAACATGTTGCCATCACAAGTGATCTTTTACAGGAGCCTGCCCCTTTGCCTGATTGTTTCATCATCCATTTCAAATTTGACAAACATCAAGTTGAACACAGGACCTGTTTTTTGTGTGGTGCAGGAAGCTTGATATAATCACCCTAGACATTTTGACCCTTTGTCTACTTGACCAAACTGGAGACATTCCAAATGTTGCTGAACACGATGGTTATGGGGAATGTCAATTATCCTACCATCAACTTGAAAACCTATGCTAGTCCAAACCCACTAGCACAAAAGTTCCTTGACTTTGTTAACTCAAATGCATTGGAACAAATTGTTCATACCCCAACAAGAGGAACAAACATAATAGATCTGGTCCTCACTGATGTGTCAAATGGATGCACTGCTGCAACTCTCAGACCCTTGTTAGTTAAATCTGACCACAGATCAGTCACATTTGAGCTGACAGTAACACCAGAACTCACAAAGGGTGAAACCTAGGTGAAGGTATAAATGCATTCCAAGCCCCACCCCCAGCTGGAAATGGTAACTACATCAAAGCTTACACGAAAGCCCTGTACAATCACTTGCATAATTGTGTAGAGTTGGCTGTGTGATGCCCCACCACAGGCCCAGTAATCAAGGAACCTCAGTCCTTACCACTGGCAATAGTGGGGGGACTAACACTGGGTGGATGACAGGTGCACACACAGTATTTCCAGATGCCACTGTATGCATCAAGTGCAATTTCCCTTAAGGGCACACAGAGACCACAGTCGGTCCAGGGCTGGTTTCTTCCTCTTTCTCCAATAAGACTCCCCACTGGTACAGCTACAGGGTTGAGATCTCAGCTGAGTGGCCAAGCCAAAACCTCCAGCAGCCTCTCTGTCCAACCAGTGCTTTGTGTCCCTGCCCAAGTAGCTGACACACAGACACACACTTTGAGGTTTGATTTACACACACGAACACACACCTGGGAAAGGCTGGCACAGGTTTACTAGCTATGCTCCCTTGTGCCCAGACTGTAAGATAGTTATCACTCTCATCAGCCACATCATTATCAGCTACTTTAAGGCCCTTAACAAAGGGTGTCCAAATCTTACTGTGTAATGTTACTATCAATACAAATGGTAGTCTGACCAAGAGCAAGGCTATTAGGAGTGGCCCACAATGCCACCAAATAAATGTGCAAGTACTCTCGGAACTTAAATATGTCTCACAGATATCGGCCGCAATTAAATGTTTAAACATATTTAATTTGTTTGTATTTGTCTTTCGGCTTTTCCCGGTTAGGCATCGCCACAGCGGAACTCCGGTCCGCTAATTATTGGTAGTTGATTTTTACGTGCAGAGTTATCAGCCCTGATGCACAATCGAACCGGACAGCGTCTTACTGTGAGGCGATAATGCTACCGCAGCACCACCACATTTAATAATAAGTAATAAAAGAACAAGAAAATACTCAGTATATAATCACAGTAACATCAGAGTTGAAAATCACAGGAAATAGTTAAAACAACATTGCAAGACAGTCTCAAATAAATAAAGAAATCATCTAAACTATATATTTCACTATATTCCTGACTGAATCTAATAGAATTACTATACCCTAGACTTACTTATAGAGCAGCAAGGCAGATGATGTGAGTGGATGTTCTTGTCAGGTCAAAGACAAAATACAGAATGCTGTCTCTCTCAGAGAGACTTCTTAAATTAATATTTCAAATATTACTGCTGGGGTAACTTGCAGCATGACATCACTCGTTGTCATCTGACTCTGTCCCAGGTGAAAACCCCCAAAGATGCAGCTGGTAGCATTTAGCATCTAAATGTGAAAATACATAAACAAGAACTTCTCTTAGTTCTAAGGCAGACCCTGGAAGTCATAAATCAATAAACACGTCCAAGACAATACAAATAAAAACTTCTAGTTCTAGACAGTATGTCTTTACTGCACTGAAACTGAGAGATAACATCTTTTGTTTATGGCCCAGCCATAAAGTAACGTAATTTTAACTATTCTTATGAAGTTTTGCAAGATAATCCCCTTTGCTCCAGTTTCCCCTTTTAAAATATATACATTTAAACATTTACAATAGTGTATATATATTTCTGCTCAGTACTTCACAAAATATCTGTTCAGCACACATCTGTACAGTATGACACACAGTTCTAATACTTCTGTGACACAAGCATTTTACATGGAGCATGTTGAAATTCACAAATGACACATAACCATTTACAAAATTCCAGACAGCTGTGCTGGCAGTATCTCCTTTTGTTACACTTCTGTATAAATCATGTTAATATTTACAAATGACATACAATCATTTACAAAATTCCAAATAGCTGGGTTGGCAGTATTTCCTTTAGTTATACTTCTATATAAATCATATTAGTATTCACAAATGACATATAATTATTTACAGAATTCCAGCTATCTGGGCTAGCAGTATCTCCTTTTATGACAGGCTGTACCAGAAAGAATCAAAGCCAGAGCCCCAAGTAAAAACAAGCTGCCATGGTGGACATCCAGCATCAACAAACTTTACACTAAAAGCAAAAAGTTGCTGTCCATGAAAACAAGGGCGAGACCCCCCAACAATGGAAAAGCACCCTCCTCAGACTCAACAGGCAAATAAGACAACTTGTCAAATGCTCTAAGGACCTGTTTGAGAAAAACTTAGCACAGCCAAGGATAACTATAAGGCCTTTTACAGCTACGTATATAGCCTAAAAGGTAACCCAATAATGTGCAGAACTATTGACCAATGGTGTCACACACACTGACCCCACAGAGATAGCAAACCTGCTAGAGGATAGGTTTGGTGAAAATTTCACCCCGTCTCCTTCAAATCTATCACAAACTTTGCCCAAACGCCCCTCCCCACCCACCCAACATATCTGAAGAACAGGTTATGAAAACATTGTCCAAGGTAAAAAGCACAGTCTCTATGGAACAAGACAGCATCCAAGGCTGTTTTCTAAAAAGGCTAAAACATGAACTTCAGTCATAGTCAGTAACATAGGCTTTGTTCCTGCAGAATGAAGAACAGCAGCAGTTATTCCCCTCCGCAAAGGTGGTCTAGCAACAGACCTGTTGATTTACAGACCTATAAGTCTGACCAGCCTCATTTGTAAGGCCATGGAAATTATCATTGTGGACCTCATAAATAAAGCCGTAGATGACTTATAAACCCTGGATCTTACACAATTCAGCTTTGTCAAGGGCAGATCCTGTCTGTTAAATCTTGTGGATTTTTTTCAAAACTGTGACCAGGGCCATTGATGAGGACAAATTTGTGCACAGAGCTTACCTCGACTTGGCAAAGGTTTTCGACACAATCCCACACTTGAAAAACTTGGCAAACTTAAGGTAAACCCCTTTGTTGAAAGATGGATTGATAACTGGCTCACAAAGCAGACACACAGTATCAAAGTGGACAATTCCACATCAACCAGCAGACCTTTTACCAGCGGGGTGTCACAGGGGTCAGTGCTAGGCCCCCTACTGTTCAGTATATACTTCTCAGAAGCTCAGGTCAAAACTAAGTGGTTGTGTCTAACCAAGTTTGCAGATGACGGCAAACTGGGTACAATTATTGAATCCCCAAATGATGTCAGTATACTCCAGGAGGGTCTTGTGCAGACCAACGTCTGATGGTCTTAATCATGGTCTCAAACTGAATACAAAGAAATGCATCATCATTCCCTTTAGCATAAACAATGTCTCTTCACACTATACTCTAAGTACCAACAAAATGGTAAGGAACTTGGTTTCACAAGTTGACCGTGACTATAACCTCAACCATCATGTGTTTACTTTAGTAAGGAAGCCTTTCTGAGTAGCACACTTGATTAGTAAAGGCATTGCCTCGAGAGCAAAAGAAGTTAGAACCCCTCTATTCTCTGCACTAATCTGGCCCATAATTGAGTATAATGCCCCATTCGGCATGTGCCATACAAAGCACCTGCAGCAACTGGAGAGACCTTAGAGGTTTCTAACAAAGAAGATCAAGGGACTCCAGCACATGCCGTACACAGACTGACTAAAGTCCCTGTCACTTTACTCCTTATCATATAGACTTCTTAGGGGAGACTTATACCTGGCTTACAGAGCAATCTCAGACCCAAACCTAATGAACTTGCTGCATATCTGTAAATCAAATGGGACTAGAGCCACCCATTCTAGGGACCTAAATATGTCCTGTGACTTGAATAGGACATACTGGAGGGACAGATTTATCTCCCAGTGACTGCTCTGTGTTTGGAATAGGCTACCTATTCATGTGAAACAGAGCACCTCTATGACAACTGTTCAAAAGGAACCTGGATGAGGCACCGTAACTTCTTACCAGGAACAGTGCTCACAACCCTCCTGGACATGGGAAGTCATTACTAAATGCAGTCTTGGGTATTAACATTTCTATGGCATTACGCTGGGATGAAACGGCTAGGCTTGAAATGACTTCCGGTCTGTATCCTAGTAATCTCCTATGATCCTAAAAAGGCATGCTTAGATCCAGACAGACAAGACAGTTATTAACTTTTGTCAAGCCTTTCTCTTTTTGGGAAAGTCCCAACAGCTAGAATCTTCCAGTATGATTGTCAAAAAAGACACGAGTAAGACATCTGTCAGACAGTAGTTCTGATGTTAATCATCTGCTTCTTGCTCACTGGCCAATGATATTTACTCAGCCTACTATTTTGCTCACTATGTACATGATTTTATTGGGAGACATTATCCAAAGGAGATGTTTATTTGCTGTAATGAATACAAAGCTTTATCTTTCCTTGCCTTAAGAGTCTATTCAGCTGTTGAGCAACTAACCAGCAATTCTTGAATGTTTGATAATCAACTAAAATTCAGCACCTTTATATTGGTTGCTGTGGTCATACACACCACACTTAATGACTCTCTCAACATTACTTTTAGTGGAGACAAACAGAAGTTCATGTCTGTTGTTATTTATAAGCTGGCAGTAAAAGACCAGATGTCAGCTGTTGTCAAGTCTTAATGCTTTCACCTTAGGAATATCATTTTATTTTATTTTACATTTGTTTAGTGTGGTGGTACAGTGATTACAACTGACCTTTTGCAGGTACTTCCCATTTGAAATAATTCACGAAAAACAGAGGGGCAGTAAGCTGTACATATCAAAAAAGAACAGAAAGTAACAATATGCAACAAAAACTGTACAGTAACAATATATGTAGCAACAATTATGACAGAAATACATATTTACAATTCACATGACTATATTTCATGTTTACATCATGGTGGAAATGCTGTTGGGTTAATGAGAGTCAGGACAGGGGACAATGGGGGAGGGGGGGTTAGGCGGTGTTACTAGTTGAGGGAGACTAAGGCTAGAGGTGGAGAGGCCCTTATGTGATGAGGTCTCCTGTGTGGCAGGTACAGTTTGATTTGATGTGGGGACATCTTTTTTAAGTTCAGCTCTGATGGGGGAGAATGGGGGGATTGTAGCACCTTTAGGTGGTTGGGGAGAGTCCCATATTATGAGAAAGGATGATGAAAGAATGGTTGGTGCAGTGAAGCCTTGTTTTCAGGGGTTGTTTGGGTGAAGCATCTGTGGTTGTGGTGTGTGTGTTTAATATAAAGTTTGGCAGTTAGTTGTGGGAGTGAGTTAAGCTGGAGAAGTTTGAAGATGAGAGAGCCTTGTTGCAAGTCTATTCTATGCTGCATTGACAACTGTTTGGCCTTTTTGATTGAGAGGGTGAGTTAGTGACAAAGCTACAGATTTTGTTTTTGTTAGCCTATAGTGTGGAAGAGTTTTTCTTAGAGGCTGTTGTTATTGTGCTTGGTTCATATTCCTGTCCTTTTTGGTTTGAATAAGTAGGGTGAGATTTTCCTTGCCCAGAAAAGTGAGTTAACTTTTGTTGTCCACTTTTCTGTATGAGCATTGAATGCTAGTGATTGGTCTAGCCGCAAACTGAGAAATTTGATGGAGTTGGTTGTTTCTATTAGGGTGCCATGAAGGGTGGCAATATTGAGTGATTTTGATATTTATTTATTTATATTTGTTGACTGGGAGAGTCCGACTAGATTAATGTCCATTTTCAGGAGAGACCTGGGGAGAAATGCTCCAGCATACAATTAGTCATACAAACAAAATATACAGTTAGTCATACAAACAAAGATGCACTGCTTGTAAGATATATTACTTGTCAAATGCAACAGAGTTAGTTCATAGCTTTAATTATAACAGAATTTGTAGGGGACGTTTTCAAGTGACACTGTTTATTTATAATAAGACTGGAGGAAGTGGACAAAGATTCCTGGGGAGGAGAATATAGCATTTTGCTAAAAAGAAATGCCTTAGGGTGTTGCTTTCTGATGTCAGGAGCTAGAAAGGGGTATGAGAAAGAGGGAGTCCAAGATCCAACTGGGTTAGCACGGGCGCATATCCAGTGGGATGTGAAATAAAGTTTGAGTTTTTTCTTGAATTTAACCAAGGAGGATTCCTGAGTTAGATCTGGTGGCAGGTAGTTCCAGGTTTTGATAATGTAGTTGGGGAAGAGGGAGTCACCTGCTGAGTTGCAAGATTTTGTAGTCTTGAGTAGTAGTTTTTCAGTGAATCTGTACAGCCGTGCACTAGTGTAGGGAGTTATTAAAGATTTGAGTGCAGTTACCTCTCAGGGTGGTGAAGCACTTTATGAGCAGTATTAAGTTGGTTGTATAGAAGGAGATCAGGGAATTCGAGCCAGTTGAGTAGCTTGAGGTTTTGACAGTGATGTGTACGAAATTTAGAGTTGCTGGCGAAATGGGCTGTGTGATTGTAAGAGAGTGATAGTTTGTTTAGTTAAGCCTTAGCCAAGTTGGTAAGTATAGGGGATGCATATATAAGTGTTGATAGGGGGTGCGAGCGGGCAATAGTTGGTCTAGTTTCTTGGGTTAAGAATGCCCTGTTCCTATACAGTGAACCAGTTCTTTTGTTTGCATTTTTTATGGTTTGGCTTACATGGAGGTTGAATCTATGTGCACCCCTAGCAGTTTTCTGTGGGTATCTGCAGTGATGATAGTTCCATTGTTAGAAGTCACAGTAAAGATTGTGGGAGGGGATCGCCGGATTGGGGTGAATAGTAATAATTTGTTTTTTTGGGGGGATTCAAAATCAGTTGGCAGCTGGAAAGCCAGTTTTCAATGGTATTAAATGTTGCTTGAGTTATGGATTGGATTTCGAATGGAGTGTTGGCTGTACAAATCAAAGTGGAGTCGTCAGCATACTGAATGCAGGTGACATTGGGGATTGCTGTGGGGAGGTCATTTATAAAGACAGAAGAAAGTAGTGGTCCCAGGATTGAGCCCTGTGAAACCCCCAAGAGTGATTGTGAGTAGGGAGGACAGGTTGTTTTGCCAAAGTATGACCTGACTTCTCCCCAATAAGTAGTTTTAGAATCACTGAATGGCCAGCTGATTAAGGGGCAGATATTCCAATGTGCGAATAAGTTGGCAGTGGTTAACCATGTCAAAAGCCTTGGAGAGGTCAAGAAAGAGGGCTGATGACAGTTGCCCATTATTCCTGTTATTCTTAATAGCATTGGTGAATGTGAGGAGTGCAGTTGTTGTGCTATAATGGGGCCTAAATTCATGCAGTGAGCCGGCTAATAGTTTGTTGTGGGTAAGAAACTGTATTAGGTGACTGTGAATGCACTTTTCTAAGATTTTGGCTAGTGGGGACAGTATAGCGATTGGCCTGTAGTTGGACATTTCGGTAGAACTCCCCCCTTTATGCAGTGGTATTATATGTGATACCTTCCAGATGATGGGTATGGTACATTCTTTGATGGATCTATTGATTAAGATGGATATGGGTAGGGCTATGGCATCTGATGCTATTTGCAGATATTTGGTGGGGAGGAGATCTGCAGCTAGTGTGGTGGGTTTTAGTTTGGTTAAGAAGTTTCCTGATGTAGTTGGTTGAGATAGGGTTGAAGTTAAAGGATAGTTTGCTAATGGGTGCTAGAGGGTGGTGATTTGTTGAAGTGGAGTTGTGCTGCTTGGTTAGGGCCTGTACTGTTTCTGTAAAGAAGGTGTTAAAGCTGTTGGCTATACATTTTGGTTGCGAGCCTTGGCATGTTGATGGGGTAGGGGTGGTGGCTCTTCCTGGACGGAGTAGTTTATTAATACCTGACCAAAATTTTTGTGGGTTATTTTGATTATTTTGCTGAAGGTGATAGAAATACTCCTTTGTGTCTCGAGGGATTTTTTTTGTGTCATTTCTGAGCTGGCGTTACAGTAGGTGATCGGTAGGTGATTTGGTGGTTCTCCATTGTGACCAGGCTTTATTCTTTGTTTTAATTTTAGTTATGGTATTTTTATTCAACCATAGGGCTGGATTCGGGGTAACTCTAGTGGTCCTAGATGGTGCGTGAGAGTCTAAGAGTGTGAGAAATGTGGTATTAAAGTAAGAGACAGTATTATCAAGGGGTAGGTGATGTAGTATGGACCAATTGCACAGCTTTAGTTCATCCTGAAATAGCTTAGGGTTTGAAGTATTTGGTAGTTCTAATTGTTTTATAGATGGGGCAATGAGCATTTTCAGATTTAGCTTTTATAATAAAGGTGGGCAGATGATCACTTAATTGATCAGGTAGTACTCCAGATGAGTATGTAGAGCTGTGATTATTGATGAATATCCAGTCAAGAATACTTTCCCTTTTTGAGGATTTGTCTATTCTGGTGTGAGATGTAATCAGTTGAGTGAATCCATACAGGTTAATGTGAGTGGAAGGGTTATGAGAGGAGCAGGTGGACCAGTCTATATTAAAATCTCTAAGACCTGTAGATTCCTGAGGGTGGTTGTTAAAGAGCCATTGTAGTAGACTCTCTAGAGTTTTTATGTTGTCCCCTGGGGCTATGTAAGAACAGATGACGGTTATGGATTTGTTGTTATTAATTCTTAGCTACTAGGACTTCTGCATTGTTGAATGGGGAGGTTGTAGATTTGCTGTGGTAATGTCTAAGGAGTTTTTATAGATAATAGCTACCCCACCTCCTTATTTGGTATGTCTATCTAGTATATTAGAGCCTGGGGGCAGTATTTTACTGTCTGATGTATTGGGGTTTAGTCAAGTTTCTGTGATCCCAAGTATATCTGGGGAATATGTCACCATAAGGGCATGAACACCATGGAGTTTGTTTTTTATGCTTCTAGTGTTTATGTGCATTGCTAGTAATGAACCAGTGTGTCAAGAATTAGTCTGACTGTTAGTGGGATTGTTGGAAATGCTATTAGAGTTGTGAAGAGAAGAAGGGCCAGGGTTTGGGTGAATATCACCACCCAGCAGGAGATTATTTTTGAGGTAAGCAATGAGTTTGGATAGTTTAATGGTTAGTTGTTGATAGTATTTGGATTTGGATGATGATTCGTTAGTTTTAGTTATGGAAGGGGGGGCTACATATTGGGTAGTGGACATTAGTCCAAGGTGGGATAAGAAGTTTATAGTTTGGACTACTTGGAATAGGGGTTGCAGTTTGACTATTAGGGCTGTGTTAGTCTGTGAGCAATTTGGTTTCATAAGGGGTTAGGTGATATAGTCCTACCACCACTGGGAGAAGAAGCCGAGGGAGAAGAGAAGTGGGAGGAGTATTAGAGTGAGAGGAGGGAATCATGGCAGAATGTGGGAATAATTGTAGAGCGAGCATTTTTGTAGGAGGTGTCTTAATACTTGGAGCAGGGTTGAATTAATAAATTGTCTATGTTCTGGATAGGTTAATGAAAAAGGGAGTGGAGCTTGTGTTGTTTAAATGTAGAGGTAGAGGGGGCGGGTGGGAATAGGGTACAGGGTGAAGTGCGTAGCGAGTCTGAGTGCAGCGAGGCTTAACTAAACCACAATATTTATTAGAATCAATAAACATTATGTAGGTACTCAGCTCAACACCTTTCCTTATACTTTAGCGTTCATACTTCACCAATTCTGCTGTAGAGTCTAGGCTTAGTCACTGTTTGCTAAGCTGACTTTATTTTACCAGAAGACAGTTATTTAGAGATACGTATGCTATACTACAGAGATGTTAGAGGCTATACCAATGCAACAGACCCAGAGAAGTGCTGTCTGTGACAAACGGTCTTTAACTGCCTGGTGGGAACCATGCTATTATAGACAAGCACCTTGTTTTCTGTTAAGTGGGCGTTTAGATTCCGGAGGCACTTGAGAAGTTGCCTCAGTGTTTTTCTTTCAGAGAATTAACTTGTTGGGTTGGCAGCCTTTCTGGACTGGGGCGGGAGATAGCAACAAACAACAACGACAGAAGTATCACCCAGGCTAATGCTGTAAACCAAGAGGCTGTAAAAATAAGGCTGGAAACGCTGTCCACAAAAATGCCTTAAGTTTCTGTTTAAAACAAATTTAATATCTTGAAAGTTAAAATAGAAAGTAAAAAGTCCCTTATTATCCACAAACGATAAGCGCTTTCAAGAGAGTCTTCATCAGTTCGTCAGGGAGATAGAGCCCTTGTTTTCTGTTAAGTGGGTGTTTAGACTCCGGAGGCACTTGAGAAGTTGCTGTGTTGTTTTTCTTTCAGAGAATTTTAACTTATTGGGTTGACAGCCTTTCTGGACCAGGGCGGGAGATAGAGCCCCACAATGAGAAGGGTAAATTCTTAAAACAGCAGGAATGTCATATGCAAGATTTATAGTCCACTTCTACCATACTAGTTAAACAACTACAATAAGTGAATCAATAGCAACAGCTTTGTTGTTGTTTCTTTTGGCTTTTCCCGGTTAGGGGTTGCCACAGTGGAACTTCGGTCTACTAACGATTGGCAGTAGATTTTTACGTGCCGAGTTGCCAGCCCTGACGCACAACCTTCAACGAAGGTAATCCCATTTACGCATGTCTCCACAGAGAAGATGCTCTAGCTGAGAATCGAACAGGACAACATCTTACTGTGAGGCGACAACGCTACCGCGGCACCGCCACTGCAGTCTATGTAATATGAATAAACTTATCTTCCTACTGAGCCTTACTGGCTACACGCTGCACAACAGGGTGAATGCTGTTACCAGATCAAAAACATGCTAACAACAGAGCTGACTCTCTTTTCAAATCAGAGTACAGAAAAAAAACAATCGTAGCAAAAGAATTATCTTAGATTTTAAGTAGTTTCTAAGAGTATGAATTGCAGGCAGGATTTACTTATAAAAACAGCAACAGACACAATCCCGTCTTTGTATACACACCGTTAAATGTGGCTGACTTGTGCCAGTAATATTTCATAGTATTCACTGAGGATAAGTGAAGTACATTTCCGCAATGAGCTAACAGTTCCACACTCAGATTTAGTTGAGCAATATTTTACTTAGTACTACTTACAGAGTCAGCGCGTCCGCATGGGTCCATGCATAGGGTGTGTTTTTAAAAATGGCACTGTAGGTGGGTCTATTAGTAACCTCATCAGCATGAGCAGGAGGTGACTATTTTTGGCATATAATTGGTTGGTTGGTTGGTTGGTCTTCGGTGGAAACTAAACCACAATATTTATTAGAATCAACAAGTATTGTGTAAGTACTCAGCTCAACACCTTTCCTTATACTTTAGCGTTTATAGTTCACCAATTCTGCTGTAGAATCTAGGCTTAGTCACTGTTTGCTAAACTGACTTTATTTTACCAGAAGCCAGTTATTTAGAGATATTTATGCTATACTACAGAGATGTTAGGGGATATACCCATGCAACAGAGCCAGAGAAGTGCTGACTGTGACAAAGTCTTTAACCGCCTGGTGGGAACCATGCTATTGTAGACAAGCACCTTGTTTTCTGTTAAGTGGTCGTTTAGACTCCGGAGGCAGTTGAGAAGTTGCCGCGGTGTTTTTCTTTCAGAGAATTAACTTATTTTTAAGTTTTTCTGTAATGCCAAATAGCATGTTTTTTTTTTTTTTTGTAGGACTGTTTGTGGTTAATGAGCCAGAAAGTTGAGGGGATTAAGATCTTTTTGTAATTGTGTTTCAGCTGTAGAGGCTATCCTCTACTGTGGTAGAAGCTGTAGTGTTCTCCTTGCACTTGTCTTATCTCCCTTTACTACACGTTACTTAATTCTTGGTCATCTAAACCTTATGAAAAAACTCTATAGCCTGGCTACACACGTGGGTTCCTTGGTCTTATCACATCAGATTGATTCTGTGTAAGCTGCATAGCCTCCCAGTCACACAGTGAATCATTTACAAAGGTCTTATTTTGGTTTATTTAGCCCTACACAGCCAAGGTCCTCCTTATCTGCAGAATCTGCTGACATGGTGCCATCTAACTCAACATCTGTACTTGGCCTCTCAGGTGCTGTTATTGTTTTGGGTGGCATGGAGCAAATGTTTGGGGGGGTTAGGTTTTTGCCCACAAAGAGCCACTCTTGTGGAGCCCACTGACAGCTTGTCTGAGAAGATCCCCAACTTAGACTGCGTCCATTAAAGTCCTATTTATTCAACCTATAGTTTGACTTTTTTGGTTTGTTGTGATTGTCTTACTTTCTTCCACTAATCAATTTTATGTTTTATATTTCTATTTGTTTGATTAGTTTTTATATGTTGTTTTTAAAATTATTTGTCTTCATTTTCTTGAATCATCTTTTAGTGTAGTGTTTAGGTTCAGGCACTTGAGGCCAGGACTTTCCACTGTCTAATAGTACTGGAACCCCTCAAGAGCCTGTGTGTGAGGGCTGCTTTAGCAGCATGATGTTGCTGTAACTGTGTACTATGTGAACAGCAGAGTTGGCCCTTTTCAGTGGAAATCTGACTACACTGGCTACCTTTGTCTTCCTCAACACTGCTTCCATTATTCTGCACTCAGGGAGCTATAAAATAAAATGCCTCGGTACGTTATTGGCCCTGCTCCCTGAAGTTACTCTTTTTGCTGCCTCAGCTATTACTGATGCTAGTAATTGGAGCATTAGCATTAGTTCATGCTAAATTAAACACAATGGTTCCTGACCCTCCTTCCCTTCAGAAAGGTCTGGAAGACGCAGGTTGTTCTTCCAACTTCTATCTTCAAAATCATAAACTTTTTTTTTTTATTATTAATTTTCACTCTTACAGGACCATGTGGTTTGCTTCTGTATTGGTGCAGAATGCTGTCCGTTCAAAATCTGCTGGTCTTGTAAATCTTGGGACTGTTTGGCCACAGCATGCTTATTAGCCAATAGTTTCTCCTCCTGTTTAATGTTTGCTGCTTTGATCTCTGCAATATCTTTTGGCATGCTGTGGCAGTGAGTGCAGAATTAAGGCTCTAAACTGTTAATGTGCTGCTTCCTTCTAAAGGGCCCCAGAGTTTGATTCTTTCTACGTCTATTTCCCTAATGTGCGACTCTGAACGACCCATTTAATGAGACATTGCTCCCAGGTCATCCCAGAAAAGGAACACATTTCCACTAGGCTAACCTGATTAGCACATGTATAAAAATGGTACATATATGAGAATCTAAGCAATGTAAATAATTTTGAAAAGCAATATCTTTAGACTACATAGTTACGCTTACTGTTGTGCTGATGATCTTGCTCTTGAAATAATATTTGCAGATGCAAATCTTGACTGTTACTACCAGTCACTTTAAACATGCCACTTTATTCAGTGAAGTAGATGACTGCTCTACCTTTATACAGGATTCCTTTCCTTCATTGTCTTCTAATTTTTTGTTACTGCTGGAACCTGAAGATCTTCAAAAAATCATGCTACTGTATGTGCTTTCTCATGTGCCATAGTAAAATATGTATATGTTCACTCACTTGGCTGAAAATAAATTAATTAAAATTAAGGGCTATGTTACTGTTGATGTATTAAAACGTCTCAATTTTACTAAGTTTCAAAATGTGAATACATTCCACCTCTTTCTTGCTGCGACTATTTACTGTCTAAAGCAGTAATAACTCTTCCAACTAGGAATTATGAAAACTGGATAATCAAGCCAGCTATGGTTTACATCTGTTACAGTGTATCACTCTGTGTCCTTCACACTGCGGCATAATGTCTGTCAAATTCTAGACACCATACATTCTGTTACATGGGGATCTGTAAATAAACAAATTAGTATTGCCAATAAACATCTTCAAAGTTTACTTTGGATCAATAAATCCAATTTTCTTTTAAATACTCCAGTGTTTTCCATTTGAACCCACACACACATGATTGATTACACATTAGCTTACACACTAGGGAAAAACTGTGCTGCATTACAAATGAGAGTTTGCATGTTTGCCAAAATCCAATTTATAATGCATTCAGATTTATTAAAAATACTTATTGCATAAAGGTATGCCAGTTTCAAATACAAACCTTAAAGGACATAGGATGAAGTGAACACAGCTTGATGTTAAATATACAATATCTGCAGTTGTTGTCTTTCGGCTTTTCCCGGTTAGGGGTCGCCACAGCAGAACTCCGGTCCGCTAATGATTGGCAGATTTTTCACGAACACTGAGGTGCCAGCTCGACGTTCAACCTTCAACGAAGGCACACCCATTTACGCATGTCTTTCGAACGTCCACCCAACCGCGGGAAGGACATGCAGACTCCACACATTATTTACCTTTTACTGAATACTTGTAATGGACTTTAATATTTCTACAGTTTATAAAGCAAGTATTTTTAAGCCATCTCTGTTCCCAGTTAAGTCATAAGTCCTCAATTCCTGTGTAAAAATATATGGATAAACATTAGTAAACCCCCTCATGAAAAGTGTGATGAGACAGTAGCTGAACTACTATTCAGTATTTCTCTCTCTGCTTCACGGTGCGCATACTTAATGTACCGTTTTTAAATGAACAGCTGCCTGCCTACCCCCAGAGTTGTATTTAGTGTAGTAAAACAGTGAAATTAGCAATTCAAATGCCCTGGCACTTATAATTCATTGTCACACTAAACCTGAATGAGAATAGATGTTGGGAAGCAAAAATATGGTGTCTTTTAGGACAGTATTAAAACCCTGCCCCTCTCATCAGCCTGTAGAGCCCCACTATGCAAGCTGTAATTTAGATTGTGCACACTTCCTCTAAATGAACCACCATAGGCAGTGCTACATGAGAAGACACAGAATGATAGCAAATTTTGTTACTGTCAAGAAGCTCATATATATGGTATGTCAATGATGGTAAAGTAGCTCATAGTGCAGTGAACTGAATGTAGATTGTATTACCTTGAAGGAGCAGACTGTGAGTGTATTCTCTGAGTGCGACAGCTCACACAGCATACTTGCATACTTAATGCATGTCTGATGTGCTGTTACAGTGCATCCTGTTTAGCAGTGCATTGCTAATTGTATAGAAGTTTCAGTATAGAGAATAGATTCATTGATACACTCTTAACCAAGAAAGGACAGACACTTTTTAACCTGCCTCCACCTCATTGCTGCAGCCACCTGTCACGTTTCCCACACTGTGGTATTACACTCCCCTAAGACCACAGTTGCTTCTTACATGTTTTCTCAGATGAGACCATTCAGTGGTTAGACCTGTTGATTCCTCAGAAGGAACTGGAAGTAAGTTCTCCTGTCATTCCAGGACAGGGAACCATTGTCAAGAAACATCATTGAGGTGCCTAACACAGGAAGTAACATGCAGTTATGTCAAATGTCTGTACCACTGCACCCATAAACTAGAGATGCAGTTAGAGAGTCCAGTGCTTCCACCAGAGATCATGAAAGTGCAAAAAGGTCCCACAGCTTCCTCCTTACCAGCCATTCCATTTCCCTGGGCTTGCCCATGAAACTGAATCAGCAAGGTTTTTTTTATCAGTATAGTTATGACCATTTAGTTAGTCAGAGGTGCTCTACAGTGCTCATAAACTTTTCTGTAAGACAGTATGTTTATTTTATTATTTTTTTGCCAGAGGTAACATGCACATTTGCTGTTGTATAAATATGTATTTCCTAAACCACTAAGAGTATCATCGGCACACTTTCTGTACAAAACTACGTGCTTCCCACTTTTTTTTAACTAGCGTACCATAACAGGGTACACCCAGTACTAGTTTTGCCCATGATTATCACAACCTCAGTGATGGTATGACAAAAAACCCATTCCTACTCATGGATTATTGAGAGTGACATATTCAGTTTATAAAATGTTTGCATTTTTATAGTTTTATTTTCTTCACTGGCCTGCATTTTACAAAGCAGACACAGATAAGACAAAAATCGGGCTATAGCCACACTGCTAAACTTAACACTGTCAGGTTTACTTTGCTTCATTGCTTCATTGTACATCTTTCTGGTCATTCTGTTCTTGGAGAATACAAGTTAGGGGTAGCATTAACCTGGTAAAGTAGCATGGCAAGTAGTGTATCTGTTGCTCAAGATCTTTTTACCTTGAATGTTACAGATTGTTTTGGTTGCCATCTGCAGCAGTTCTTGTAGCCCTTACATGCTTAAGCAGAGAGAAATGATGGAATGAGAGTGTTAGTGCTTTGCCTATCTATTACAAATACTGTGATTCTCTCACTCACAAGCACACATTCATGTTGCACGCACCAAACAAACCCGTGTAACAGCTGCTTGCAAGATTGACTCTGGCTTCTTCACAGTTTTTTATAGGATAAAGCTGGTATCAAAAAAACTAAAGAATGGAAGGCCTTAGAGTCAGACGAATTAATCATTCGTTAATTCCACTTGTGAAAGGAAAACAGGGTTACCCAGTGTAACAACATATCCCTTCCAGCAGGCTAGCCAGCTTTATTTTTTTGTAAAATACAGGTGTCCTACTATGATTAACTTCAAATGATCGGGGCCTATTACACCTGATAAACAGCTGCCACTTCAGCCTTATTCAGAAATATAACTTTTCAGAGTATTTGTGAAGATACCATACAGTGATCCAACCACATCTTTTAAAACATTATAAAATGGATGTCCAGCTTAAAGGCAATGCAGGATTTGCTTCAGCACTTCTTCAGTGGATCCTTTAGACAAACCATACATTTGTGGCGCCTGTAGGGCAGTAGCATACACTCTTTCTTACTCTTCCAAATCATATATAAACTTTCTTGCAGTAGTGGTCTTTGTGATGTACTTGGTACAGTTGAGAGTGACAAGCTCACCTTAACAGTAAAGTATGAAAAACATGATTATTGCTGTTAAATGTTCTCCCACATTTCATCCCAACAGCATACACACAATGATACTTGCAGAGAGAGAGCGAGAGAGAGAGAGCAATGGTAAAATGTTATTGTTGTCTTTCCTGTGCACCAGGCTATAATTTTGTGATGATCAGATATTCTGCATGCGACAGAACTCGTTGATTCTTGAACCTTTCTAGTGCCCCTACTTAGGTGCTTCACATTTGGGTTGCCCACTCTACTAAATACTCCTAACCTAGACCTCTTTAGCTTATCTAACATTTGCTTTTTGCCAGTGCAGAATGTGAGATCAAGTTAGTTTTGTATACTTTGTAGACTTCGTCCTGTCTTTCGCTCTTTGGTAGGCATTTGCTGTATATGCTTACGGTTTGGTATCTCATTAGACAGATGGTTGGCTTTGGTTCTGGAGTTTGGAAGATAACATTTTTATGTTGGTGTTTTGTGTTCAGGGAAAACCCATTTCCTGATCTACTTCCTTTGCAGGGTACTGTCTGTCTTCCATGACTACAAACTAGTCCTCAAATGTGTTTAGCACCCCCAGGAACAGTTTGCTTTTGTTGTAGGATACATGGAGAATGGGTTTCTGGAACCTACACTTTACCCCAGTCTGGAACAGAAAGTCTAGGAATTTTGCAACAGGAAAGTCTGAAGTTTCCTATTGTTAACATTTGCTAGATCAAGTCTTACGTTGCATTGTAGATGAAGAAGCAAGTGAAGTTTTACTTTTGATTTCTATTTCCCTCTTCCTGGAGACCTCAAGAGTAGGTTTGTTTGTGTCTTTCGGCTTTTCCCGGTTAGGGGTCGCCACAGCGGAACTCCGTTCCGCTAATGATTGGCAGTAGATTTTTACGTACTGGCTTGCTGGGCCTAATGCACAACCTTCAACTAAGGAACGCCCATTCACGCATGTCGCTACACAGAAGACGCTCTAACTGAGAATCGAATGGGCAACATCTAACTGTTAGGCGACAACGCTACCGCAGCACCACCACCAGAGACCTCAAGAGTAGGTATATTTCAAAATTGAAAGTGGGAGCTTGTCCCCACATTAGGAGGTACAGGGGGATTGCTTCCTGAAAAAAAGTTTTTCTGACCTCATGAATGTTACTGTTTTTGAGACTTTCACCTCCAAAGGCTTTAAACATTTTAGGTCATCACCTGTCAACTAAATACAGTCACTCTTCTCCAACACTTCTATTAATTTAATGTAATAGTATTAAGGATATGTTTAGAAGCAGATATCTGTGTAAGTCATGTTTCTGAGTTTATGTAAGATAAAGACTTAGGAAAATTGTTACAACAGTGTGGCTTGCAGTTACCTGTATTATTATCTGTACAGAATCACTTTTAGTTACCTCTTACATCAGAGTTTCAGTGCTGTTGCTGTATTTGTTTTGATGTGTATTTGTATGACGGTTTGCTTTACAATATAATTTTATCATACCAGAAAAGTTTTGTAAATTGTCAGCATTTAAAGAGAACATTTGTGTTGTTTTTTTTTGTTTTCACAAAGATTGTGTTGACTCCTGCACACAAGATCGATCGTCTATGTTTTTGTTAGTTGAGAATCACTAGAACTTAGAGAAAGAACAAATTTATTTTTCGGTTATGGTCTTGTGTGTGTTTGTGTCATTTAAGGCATAAAAGTGAAGGTTTCTGTGGAAAACTGGCATTTTTTAAGTCTTTGTTGGACTAGAATAGTGTGTGTCCCTGTACTGTTGAGATTTTATTTCCGCCATGCTTCAGTAACCAGGAATCTCTCCTGTCTGCTGTTCTGTACAGCCCAGTCTTTTCCTCAGGAGGCAGCAGCCCAACTCGATTTCAGAAAGAAGAAATGCATTGTAGTACCATGTGGATGATGCAGGGAAAGGGATAGAGAAGAGGACATGCTGAGTTAAACTGTATGAAGTTGTCCCAACATCAGTAGTGACAGGTCATTACAGTTGTAAAATGTAAACTGTGAACTCTTCCTGGAAGATTACTGGTATAGAAAATGTAACTGAATTTCCCAGTCATAAAAGTCATCATGTCCAAACACTTTTGTAGGTGTAGGAACCTCAGTATAATTAAACTAGTGTGTTATAACAACTGTGATATGGATTGGTGAATGAAATTTGAGATGTGACCAAAATCTTCAAGCCTTAGCAATGTGCAATACATGAGCAACTGCAGAGCCCAGTCATACAGACATTATAAATGCTGGGTAGAGTTACAGCTCAGGAAAATATTTTGTGACAGCCTACAAAGACAGGAGAATGTGCAACCCCTTGGCATACGGGGCCACACCAATGCACACCCACGCAGACCTCTCAACCAATTGGAGACAAATTTCAACAGAATCAGGGACAAGTCAAGAAAAAATCAGGGACAATCAGGGACACTTTTAAAATATTAGTGCTATTAACTTGAAACATTGACAGAATCAGAGCATATGAATTAATACACATTTTCTGAAGTAAAAGAAGTTTATAATTCTTAATTATCGTCATTATTCATTAAGTGTAATTCACCACCTTTCCTCCAAAAGTCACTAGTTTTAGGAGGGATTAAGAGGGACAGAGTTAAAATTTGAGTCAAAATCAGGGACGTTCCTGAAAATCGGGGACAGTTGAGAGGTATGACGCCCAGTATAAATGCAGTAGCAGAATATCGCCAGTGGGTCCTAGTCAGCAAATGCATAGGCAAATATTTAGGCATTTATTGTTTTGATTACCAAATTTTATTTAGATGTTAGGGTTCTAAGTATGTTTACAATATAAAAACCCAGTGTACATTGCTTTGACATATTTTAAATGGTATTTGTAATAGTGCCTTGTAGTACATATTCAGGAGACTACTTGTGACCATATCTGTTAACTTCTTTCTATAAGAGTTATAGACACAGCCAGAAGTAATGGGAGTACAAAGGCCCAAAACTATGGGTGAATTTTAAATATTGCTTTAACTTAATTAACTTATTAGAACACATTTTGCACCAGCATGCATTTTCTGAACAATAGCAAGGATGAAACTCTGGTGCTGTTGGCTGACTTAACCCACAGTGGTTTGCCATAACAATCAAACAGTTTAGGAGGAACTGAGCAAAACTATGAAGCAAACTTAGGCATGATCAAGAACAGTTGACATGTATATTTGTGACTGAAGCGAGTGTCATTCAGCAGCACTGGAGAAGTACACCTTCCCTGGGACCTGTTATTTGAAAGGGAGGTATACATTTAAAAGGCTGATTATGGATATATTTTTGTTGAGAGAATCAGGTGTGGCACCTTCATTTCTTGCACTGCCCACAGAGGCTGCATGCAGAGTATTGATTGACAGCATTCATTGCATTATACATCCAGAAAACCAGTATACCGATGAGAAAATTGCAGCTAGAGTTTACTGCTGGAATGAAAAGTCATTTTCAAAAGGAGAGCAGGGTGAGGTGGCAATAGTAATGTAGGCAGAAATACTGCAGTGTTATGTTTTTCAGCAGGTTTCTGTTTGTGAGGAAATTTACTGCTAACCTTTTTTTTTTTTTTTTTTTTTTATCTCCCTGTACTGCACTTTGTAGCCTTTATTTCTTAAAGACCTGCAGAACAAGCGATAATTTAGTTTGTGAAACTCTCTGTTAATCTTTGTCTCAAACTGGGTATCACTGTGGGTAAGGGTTATTTCATAGCTGTTGCATGAAGCTTAAGATCTTAGGACAGAAGGTTTTTTTTTTCTTGGAATATAACACTAAAATATAGTTTGTTAATGTTGTATAGTCTAATACTGTTCTTGCTGGCAAATATCAGGTGCCAGTGTTTTAAACTTTGTCTTGGAGGTTTTTGACCACTAGAGGGAGCCCTAATGCTGGCAGAGACTGCTTTCCAATGTCAAACAAAGATAAATGTGTTAATATAGTTGAAGTTGATGTTTTTTCTGCTTTCTAATCTTAATTCCGCATATCATCTATTATTTCATTTTCTTGACCTGGGAATGACTGCAGTGGTGGATAAAATAGATTTTTTAATGCAGGAAAAGATTCCTACTTCAGGGACTGTCTTGTGAAGTAATTTTAATGGTTTGTGGGACAAACAAAACTGCTGTGCTTCTTGACTTCACATGCTTATATGCACTATTTCTGCCATATTTTATCATGTAGAAAACTGATGTTTAGCTATCATTTAATGAAATACCATTCTAATGACTTCACAGAAGCATAATAGTATGCTTCTGAGATTTGAAGTGGTTTGCTATTGAATTATGGTATTTTCTTAGCTTTAACATGAGAGTTTTTACAGAGACTACTGCAGTGCAAAACAGTGGACACCAGAAGAAGATTTAATACAAGTTCAAGGACAAGTATAGGACACTGAAGAGTGCAACTGTTTTGCAGAACACACACATTTGGAAAGAGTGCCATAATTTATAGAGGTTTAAAAGGTGCATTGCTAGTCTTGTATTTTGCAGTATATTTCTGATGTAATAATTACGTTTAACAATTTTTCATCAATAGAGATAAGAAAAATCTCCTCTTAGGCTGATACTCATTTGCTGGTATAATGTGTTGAAAGTGCAGGCATTTCAGGAAATAAATTGGTTATTGTTTGAAGGATGTGACAGTATATTTTGTAAATTTAAAACTAGGTCTGAAAAAGGGTGGTAAAAACAGGAACAAGAAGAAACCAGTCAGAAGACTTGAGTCTTTACTGTCCTGTGTAGCTTTAGCTTCCCCGTCTCACTCACTTTTCTCCGGTCCCACTTTTCAATGAAATACTGTTTCAGCTTGCAGTCAACCTTTCCAACTGGAAGGTAGTCCTAGGATCGCACATTAACTCTGTACACTATCACAATTCACCATTAATACTTCATACTCCCCACTCAACTCTAAACGTTCCCTGCCTTTCTCTCCACTTTCACGTTGTGTATGTTCAATAATACAGAAATGTGTTACAGATTTATATATACTGTCTTTGTTAAAATTTAGTACTTGATACTAAGACTGTAATTACATACACATAGGAATGTACACTTCTTTCATTTTTACCTTCTTTTTGCCTTTGGCTTGATTCATGGCTGAAAAGGATGCTTAGACCAGGTCACTTACCCAATTAAATAAATAAGTAGGTATAAGACTGAACATTGTATTTTAGTTCATCTGAACTAGTTCCATTGAAAATATACAGTTTATGCCTCACATTGCTTTTTGTAATTTTAAGCTGCAATCACGTTTCACTAAATAAGATAACCCCAAGAGTAAACTGCATTGGAGTTGAGGAGAAATTTCCTTACCCAAATGTTCTGCAACCTCACTCTCTCCATTTGAGAGGTTTCTTTGAAATACAAAATTAAAAAAAAAAAAAAACATAGACAATTCCTGGTTTGTTACTGCTCGACAGACAACACATCTAATATGTAATTATTTCTTTATGGTTGAAATAAACCGTTTATTTTCCAGCTGGCATTTATTTATTCATTTGATATTTGTTTACTGGGAAGGTCCAACTGGACAAAGCCCTTTTTCAGTGAAGGCTCAGGGAGAAAAGCTCCAACAGTACAAGTAAAGAGTCACACATTACTTACAAGGTATAGCAGATCCATTGAAATAGTTACAGTACAATGGTATGCAATTATTTACATGCTAAGGATAATTCAGCATTACACAAGATGTGCATTTTACCATACAAAATAAAAAGCTAGGTAGAGCTGGTATTAGTAATATGTATAAGGTATTGTAGGAAAGCTTGAGTTAAGTGATACAGTTCTTTGTGTAAAAGAGAAGGGTTAGAGGGGAAACACAAATGGGAGGGGAGAAGAGGTGGCTGTAAGGGGACAACAAAATGGTAAGGTGTAGGGTTCAGGAGGAGGTGTTAACGAAGTTAGGAGTATGAATGGTGCAGGGAATAGGTAGGTGTAAGGAAGAGGAATCTTAGAGAGATAGGTATAGGGTAACACACATACACTTCCCCCAACTACCAAGAGTAGGGGAAGTTCCCAGATAGAAATTCCACCTTAGGTCCCCCCCTGAAAAGAAGCCGCTAGCCTAGTGGGACTAACCTGGCCAACAAAGAGATAGATAAATTAAATATTTTAGTTTTCTACCTAAACGTAGGCAGAACATCTAGATGGACATAATCCGTTAACACCCTTTACAGATGCACACCTGGTAGGGCACATGCATAACACCAGCTATTGAGCTGCTTTAAAAGTCTGATTTTCACATACACATGCTATTTTATATGAAAATAGAACCCAGACATCTGTTGAACAGGAATCACCATTGCTAAAATAGCACACAGAATGTACTTGCAGCATTTAATTTTTTCCCGCTGTGAACATTATTTTTAAAGTATTCATTCTTGAGGAGTTTCATCCGCCACCCTCCCCACCTCCAACATATATATATATATATATATATATATATATATATATATAGGAGCACTTTATAATCTTGAAATCTTGAAATACTGAAATGTCGAATTTCAATATCTCGAGACTATAAAGCCGAATGTTGAGAATAGTGAAAGTTCATAATCGCGAATTTGAATATCTTGAATTTGCGGTTATGGACTTTACTCTACATTGTTTTCCAGGTTTGTGTGTTGATGGTACGCAGTGCCGTGTGTGGATATAGGTGTTATGTCAGGTAAGTCAGTGTTTTGTAAGGATTTTGAGTGGGAGTTAGAGTGTATGTGAGTGTGCTGATATGTCTGATGTGTGTGTGAGGGACCGGAGAATGTGCTTGTGTGAGTTTGCTGTTTCTTGTTTGCACAATCTCAGAGTTAGTATATATAAGTGGGGGGGGGGGGTGCAGGGAGGCTTTCCCCTCTGCTTGTGTGTTTGCGTTATGTATGTGTGTAGTTTTGTTTGTGTATTTTATGATGTAGGTGTTTTGGTGTATGTATGTGTGTTGTGATGTGTGCGGTACTTTTGGGTTTTTGACTGTCGGTGTTCTGCGCTGTCATGGTCTCGAGATACTGAAATTCGATGTTTCAGTATTTTGAGATTATGAAGTGAAAATATATATATATATATATATATATATATATATATATATACATACATACATATACATACATTCACTCTATTGCTGTACCTTGGAGTCTTAGAGTAAGGGGACTATTTCAGTGTATGACATAATAGGGTCTATATCACATAGTCGAACTGCGGTACATCCGACTACGTGAATATCAAACCTGGAAGTTCGAAATGCAAGAATTTTGAACACACAGAACAGCGATTTTTTTCCCAGGGAAAAAAAAAATCGCTGTTTCGGTACAAAACCAAAAAAACACATGTACACTTCAAACTGTTCCTAATGTGGGGGCTTTGCCCCCCCACACCCCCCCAACATGGGGGGGCTGTGCCCCCAACACACCCCTTACTTAAATATACCAACTCCGAGATCGCACCACAGTGGAGGAAATAGCAAAGCTGCGGAAACTGCCCACCGATTTTTTTTTTTTCCCTGGGGAAAATGTTATGGCATTCGGACACCTGTGCATTCAAACTCCTAATAAACGCACACAATATGTATTCCCCTGAATTTTCACTGTAATTTCTAATATTCTGTGGATCACAATCCTGGTCCATGGAATATCGACAAGAACTCCTGATTCATTATAATTTTCCCACCTCAGTAGGGTGCTCTTTGTGCCTGTTTCTGTGATATAGTGGGATAATCAGGATGACAAAAGTACAGTAAGAGGAAGCATCATTACACTGGCTGACCTAACCCAGAGATTACTTTTCATCCTGAAACGCAAGTATTATTTTTGTTTTAATTGAACTGTTTACAGAATTCTGTGTTATATGGCCTTGGTTGTTGCTGCATGCAAGGGGGGAGGCTTGCAGACGAAACAGCAGTAATCAGAGATGTGGGCTTGTCCTGTCAAGCTGGTAATGGCAAATCTGAGTAGCATGTAGGTGGGGTGAAATTATATTAAGAAAAGAAAAGGAGGATGCTGTTTGTATTGAACAAGAAAAGGACTTAGGAAATACTCTCTTCTTTTTAAGGTCAAGTATGCCCACTTCAGTGCCAGTGGTCATACAGTCATACAATGACGAGTGAATCCTCACATTTAATGGCATTGTTAAGCCAGAGCTCAGCTGCATTAATGAAAACTAATGATGTTATGTTTTCCCATCTTGCCTTCAGTCTTGCTGGATGGGTTCAGAGCCAAAACTCGGCCGTATACCAAAGGTCGAGAGCTTCTACTGGCTCGAGGCTAAGTCCTATCATATGGTGCTTAGCGGCTGTTCCCCAGATCTCGTTTGCTGCTTGAAGCTTCGGGATTGTTTTTGCTGACTTAGGCTTGTAAAATTAGATTTTTTTCATACCTTAATATTAGTGATCTTCTAAATGCAATCTGTTATAACCTATTAGTCGTATATTAATAGCCTTTGTGCTAATTCTTTCCTTGATAATTTTGTTTCCCTTGTGGCTGTTTTTTTCTTTGGGCCTTATCGTCTCTTCAAGAATCCATTTTAGTTAGAGGAGCCTTGTCTCTTTCTCTTCCCTCTTAGGAATCACCGTTTAAGTTAGAGACGTGTCCTTGGGTTGGAGGAGATAGTCATTTAACTTAGAGACTTATCCTCCTCCGTTTTCCTTCCTCTTCTCTTAAAAAAACATGGATGGATGGATGTAGCTGCTATGGTTTTTGTTTAACGACTGCCTTCCCAGGTAAAATGCTATCTCTGCTCCCTTGCTTTAGGTTTTCTCCACAGGCTGCATAGATAATTTACTAGAGGTTTTACCTTATCCAAAGGCTGTTTTGTTATTGTGAAATAAGCAAAGGACTTATAACTGTTTTTTACACTTGCGACTGCCTTATCAGTTGTCTGAAGACTTATTTAAGTAAAGGCTGCATAGATAACTTATAAGAGGTTTTACCTTATTCAAAGGCTGTTTCGTAAATGTGAAATAAGCGACGGACTTATAACTGTTTTTAACACTTGCGACTGCCTTATCAGTTGTCTGAAGGCTTATTTAGGTATTAGGTTTTGTCCAAAGGCTGCATAGATAACTTACTAGAGGTTTTACCTTATTCTAAGGCTGTTTTGTTAATGTGAAATAAGTGACGGACCTATAACTGTTTTTTTTACACTTGCGACTGCCTTATCAGTTGTCGGAAGGCTTATTGAGGTATTAGGTTTTGTCCAAAGGCTGCATAGATAACTTACTAGAGGTTTTTACCTTATTCTAAGGCTGTTTTGTTAATGTGAAATAAGCGACGGACTTATAACTGTTTTTTACACTTGCGACTGCCTTATCAGTTGTCTGAAGGCTTATTCTGGTATTACTATGGGATGTTTTTACCATTGTGTTTCTTTGGCTGTATGTTAGCTGTTTTGTTAATGTGAAATAAGCGACAGACTTATAAATGTTTTTTACACTTGCGACTGCCTTATCAGCTGTCTGAAGGCTTATTTAGTTATTACTATGGGATGTTTTTTCCATTTTCTTTCATTGGCTGTATGTTATCTGCCTTGCTTTCGACCTTAAATGTTTTATTCACTCAGCGACTGCCTTCCCAGGTGAAACGCTATCTCTGCTCCCTTGAATTAGGTTTGTCCTAAGGCTGCATAGAAACCTCTACTAGAGGTTTTATCCTTTCTTAAAAGCTGTTTTGTTAAGTATTTGATAGCGACTGACTTGTGAATATTTGTTACACTTGCGACTGCTTTTACCAGTTGTCAGAAGGCTGTTAAGTCATTATTATGGGATGTTTTCACCACTTTGGTTCAATGGCTGTATGTTAGCTGTTAGTTAGCGACTGTCTATAAATGTTTTTCGCTAATCAGCTGCCTTCCCAAATTGTACATACACACTTGTGTAACATACACTTAATAGCCTCCTCCCTACATAGCTATAGTAGTAGATACAGTTATAGTAGATAAGTGCATTTTAAATGTTACTAACTGTGTTTTGTTCTCCATCTTTTCTCTCCTCCAGCTTTTGCGCCCTGAATCTTTTCCCCCTGTGTTCTTGCCTGAGTGGATATTTTGAACCTAACTAGGGCCGTACACCCTATTACCAAAGGAATACTCTCTGCTGCTACAGCTCCCTTTGAAGACAAGTAAACCCAAAAGACTCTATAAGATCATAAAGTACGTACAACTGCTAAGCCAGTACTACTATACTCTTGCTCTCCTAGCAGTAGCAGTATACTCCCTGTCAGGATTGCCAGCAGCCAAACCCCACTCTACTATACTCCTCCATCTTCCATACCTCTCACTGCTCTTTGCTATCATTACTCCCTTCTCCTTCCATCCCATTACCCCAGGTATTACACTGGTGAGCCTTGTATTCCTGCATACTCCACTAGTGAACACCCCTTCTCAATTCTTTCTGAGCTTAGGGCTTAACTCACAACTCTCCTTGTGCCAGAATAGAACTGACACTAACTACTCCCTCATCCTTACCTTTAGCCCACTCCTTACACTTTGTCCAGACCCACTCCACCTCACCTTCTACTACTTACACTTCACTTATATTGCTTCTCTGATAGCCGCCCCCAGCACGTCTACATTTATCCCTCCAACATACCACTCCCACTTCCATTCTACTCCAATCAGTACTCAGTCCTCTGAACACACCTTCCTTCTTTCCCGCCAAAACTAACTTTCTTTCTCATCCCCATTCTCATCTAATTAACCAATCCTACTCCTTTCCCTCTTCTAGACCACACCCCTCTATATCCAATCCTGCTGTCCTTCAGTTCTAATATATCATACACTCTCTCTATATAACACTATCTCCCTTACACCAACACCAATATCCTATCACTGTCCTACTGTTACCTTTCACAACATGCTCTCTAGATACTCATCCATCTTTCCTTCACTATTACTTCTCCTCTCCTTATCTTACTTACACCATCTCTCCCAGCCTACTATTTGCTCCAACTCCCATTCCTTTCATATAACTAACCACCACAATTCACCTCCACTACAATCTTACTCCCCCATCTCTTCCTATCTTTATCACTCAGATAACCTTCTTCTATTTCGTTTCAAACTTCTCCCCCATCACACATTCCCAATTCCTATAGGAACTAGCAAATCCCTACATTTCACAACAAACCCCAATCTCACAACCCTGCTATTAACCTAAACTATTACATACAACACCTGATCAGTACTGTCTTATCATGTGACATCCATCCCAACCCAGGTCCTGCCAATGTAACCACCACAACTAAATCCTTACTATTCACTTCCTTAAACTCACAAAGTATCGTTAACAAAGTCCCCAACCTTCATGCCTGGCTTATACACAACAAACCTGACTTTTTAACTATTTCTGAAACCTGGTTGAAACCACATATTAAGGACTCTGAATTAGTTCCCCCAAACTACTCCATCATAAGAAAAGACAGACCTCTCAAAAAAGGCGGAGGTGTAGCCCTTATATATTCCTCCTCCCTAGTAGTTTCCCCCTACAACAAACCTATCCCACCCTTCAATAACGCTGAACTTCTCCTTACTATATCTCAAATCAATAACCACAAACAAATATGTATAGCTTCCCTCTATATCCCTCCAGGTGATAATATTTCTACACTTGAACTTATTCTTTCTTGGCTATCCAGTAACATTAGTAATGAAACCATAATCCTAGGAGATGTAAACATTAACTGGGCCCTTATCCAAGCTCCTTCAAACAACACTAATATCAACCTCTACCATTTCTCACAACTGATCAACTTGCCTACTCACCCAGCCAAAAACCCCTCTAATGGGAGTATACTGGACTGGATCCTAGTCTCCCACCCCTACTACTTCACCAAAAGTGGCATCCTTCCCGACCCACTAGGCGACCACTTACCCACCTTTACCCACTGACTTTCAACTAACCTTCAACGGACCCACAACTTCATTACTATCCGCAACCAGAAAAACTTTAACCCTATAACTTTTTCAAACTCACTTAATGCAGTAAACTGGGCTTGTCTAAAAACATTACCTCTAGACAACGCAGTCTCATACTTCAACTCCACATTCTTAAAATTACTTGACTCTCAAGCTCCCCTACAGACTAAGAGAATAAAAACTAAATCAGCCCCTTGGCTATCTAAAACTACTCTATCTCTCATGAGACAAAGAGACAAAGTGTGGGCATGCTACCATAAACACAAGACAACCCCACCCCTCAACGAATACAAAATGCTCCGCAATAAAGCTAAAAAACTTATCTATTCTGATCGACAAAACTATTTCTCCACACTCCAAAACCAAAACAAAAACAACCCTCAAAAATTCTGGAAAGGAATCTCCACTCTCCTCCACCCTAGCAAACCAGATACTCCTACCCCTGATCCAAATGCTGCAGAACTAGATTTAGCCACCCAATTTAACTCCTTCTTTATTGACTCTATTTCAAAACTAACCTCCTCATTCTCTACCTCCTCCCAATCCACTAATTCCTCTACCTCCTCTTCCACACATATTCTATCCTCACCCATACAACCCCAAAATTCAACACCACCTGACTGCACTATCTTCACTCTAAATCCCATTCCTACAACTACTATTAAGAAACTCCTCCAGAAATTAAAACCATGCACCAATGCTCCTGATAATATCCCTTCTTATTTTCTTAACATTGCTGCCGAAAGTCTGGCCTACCCCATTAGCATCCTAATCAACCGCTCCCTACTAGAAGGCACGGTTCCCCAAATTTGGAAACAAGCCTTCATTATACCATTACACAAAGGAGGTAACAATAATAACACTACCAATTTTAGACCCATAGCCATCCTGTCCCCCATTTCAAACATCCTTGAGAAATGTGTGCAAATCCAACTCCATCCTCATCTCCTAGACAACAACCTTATTACCCCCACGCAGCATGGCTTCAGACCTAATCATAGCACCATGACTGCCCTTCTCTCTTTCCTTGAAATAGTAAATAAAGCCCGAGACTCTGGACAAATTGTTTCCACCTTACTCCTTGATCTTTCCAAAGCCTTTGATACTATCTCTCACAGCCTGCTCTTAACTAAACTCTCCAAACTCTACCTATCCTCCTCCTCTCTGAACTGGTTCTCTAGTTATCTATCAAACAGAAATCAAGCTGTAAAATGGAAAAAAGCAACTTCCTCCTTCCTAAGCACCCCTACCGGAGTCCCACAAGGCTCCATATTGGGCCCTCTTCTATTCAACATCTTTATTAATGACTTCCACAAATCTATCCCTTTCTCTAGCATTATCCAATATGCAGATGACTCCACTATCATCTGATCCACCTCTTCTATCTCCACCCTACAAAAACTTACTCAAGACACCTTCTCTTCCACTGAGCAATGGATGCTTTGCAATCATATAGCTCTCAATGCCACAAAGACCAAATTAATGTTATTTACTCCCTCCAAACTCCCTCCCCCCAACATAAACTCACTCTTGGTTACCAGTCATAATAACTCTCCTCTTGAAATAGTGTCAGAGACCAAACTTCTTGGGGTCCACATTGACAACCAACTAAAATTTAGTTCCCACCTACAAAAGAACATCAAAAAAACACATCAAAAACTTGGCATGCTATATAGACAAAATGCCTACCTTATACCTACCACTAAAATCACTCTAGCTTCTTCCTTCCTCATTCCCTCCCTCCTCTATGGTGCCCCACTTCTTACTAATCTTCAGTGCTCCTTAATAAAACAGCTCACCTCTTGCTATAACAAAATAGCTAGATTCGCTACCACCCATAAGTCTTCCACTCACCACTGTCTCTCCCTCCATAAACTAAAATGGTTAGAACTTCCCAACTATCTTGCTTATTCTCAACTAACTCTAGCCCACAAGCTTATTCTAAACCCCTCCAACTGTCCCTCCCTCTCCTCTGCCTTTAAAATGCACCATCCAAATAGAGTTCTAAGGTCTAATAATCAAAATCTTCTAGAGGTCCACAAACCGAATCATCCCCCAGGCAAAAACCTCCTTTCCTTCAGCTTTGCTCGCCTCTGGAATTCCCTACCACCAAACATCCGCACTACCTCTAACCACTCTACCTTCAAGAAATCACTTTTTTTACACCTAGAATCTCAATGGGAATGCTCTTGTACCCACCCCACATAATCAACTCTACCTTTCCCTGTACTAACATTCTACTCTATTCATCTACTATGTTCGTTCATTAAAATGCTTTTATGTTTTGCTTTTATTCCTTCGTTAGCCTGTACCAAGATTGTCACTGAAAAATGTTAAGTACATTTATGTTTTGCTTATGTTTTGCTTATGTTCTTTTATAGTATGTACCTATATATTTACGGTCAATGTTATTGTAAATTGATTTTCTTTTTTGGAGCTTTTCTCCCCAGGACTCCATTGAAAACGGGTTCTTAAATGGCCCAATGGACTATCCTGGTAAACCAACTGCAATAAATAAATAAATAAAAACAAAAAAAACAAAACAAAAAAAAAACTTCCTGTCTTGCTACCTTTCTTTTATAATTACGGTGTTAATTCTTATATTTTTACAGTCATAGTGTGTCTTCCTTACAGTAGATATGTCAAAAGAACCAACTAAGGAACATATATCAGGATTTAAAAAGTGCGATTCCTGCACTCAGAAAATGTTCATAACTGACAGACACACTAGTTGTGTGTACTGTCTCAGACCAGTCCGTCTCCAAGATTCAGCTCCATCTGTCATAGTTTTAGCACCAGGGTCTTACAGGAGAGGAAAAACAAGCTCATTTTAAGGGGCTTAGTGAAAGTGGATGAAGGCAATCAGACTTCTAAATTGGATACATCTAAAAGGGCTGCTTCATCGGCTCTGGTGCCTGAGCCGACAAGAGCAACAAAGTTGCTACTTCCTCCGATCTGAAAGTTGTCAGGTCCAAAAAACATAGTTCTCCCTCAGTTCTATCTGCTTCATCTGAACCGTTGCAGAGCTGGAAAAGGAGTCTGTCACCGTCCTTTGAGCCTGTTCTCTCAGTGCCACAATCTCCTTTATTACAGTCAGTGGCAGGTAGCCACAAATTGTCGAGTTATTCCTCTAGATCCTCCAAGCTATCGGATGATGATGTGGAGTGGGTAGTGAAGAGGTTGCTCCAGAGTTCTGATACTGACTTAGAGGATTCAGAAGGGTCCCCACGGTCACACTCTGAGGGTGTCTCTTTTTCAGACATCCTGAATATCCTTAAGCAGAGGGGTGGCTGGAAGTCCCTTTCCCCTTATGAAGATGAGTCGGTATACCTGGAGGCATTTGGCTGTCGCCCCTCCACCTCTTGGGTGTCTCCCACCTTTTGACCCTCTCCTGGGTTTGGTGAGTCGTAAGGTGTAGGACTGTCCAGACTCAGTGGACCCCATTCCAAGGAGACCTAATAAATTCATTACAGCCCCGGAAGATAGGCAATATTTAACAAAAGGGGTTCCTGTAGATGCAATGGTGGTGGCAGCAGCCACAAAGAAGGAGTTAGCTGAAACTTCTTATCTGTCCATCCACCGAACAAGGACTCTCGTACGATGGGCAGATATACGAAGCGTATGTTCTCCTCAGAGGCCTTTACCTTGCAGTCGCTGAATTATTTGTCACATTTCACATGACTTCAGAGGGATCTCCTAATAGAGCTTGGATATATACCCTACAAGGTGCTGCAGCCCAGGACTTATCTGATAAGGTTAATTCTCATCTTGCAACCTTAACCTCCATCTCTAACTCCTCCATGCATCTCATATCCTATGCCGATGGAGCGAGCAGGGAAGCAGGCACAGGAATAGTTCTTCGTAGACTTTCCTGGATACGCCTTTGTGGGTTTGCTGAACCCTTCCAATCTTCCTTTATTGACACTCCCTTTGGTGGCTCGTCATTGTTCAGGCCAAAAGTGAAAAACTCTCACCAGGAGCCAACAAGATGGTAAGATGCCGTTGGAGTCCGTTTTTCCGCCCCTACCAGACCTTATCCTAAAAGTCAAAAGAGCGGAAAAATGTGGTTCCGTAGGTCCAAAGAAGCCTTATCTGACACTTGTGGTGATTCTTCCCCCAGGGGCAGAGGGAGAAATAATGGAAGACACTGTCTACATGGCAGAGGTGGTCCATATAACCAGGGCGACAGAGATATGTTCTCTGGTAGGCCCTTCCAGCGCTCCTGAAAGGAGGCTCGCCTGTCCACCTCTGGAGGCAGTTGGGGGGAAGACTATCGCTGTATCCAGAAACCTGGCTAAATTTGACTTGAAACAAATGGGTACAGTCCATTATATCCAGGGCTTACAACATTCCTTTTCACTGTCCACCTCATCCGTCAAAGTTTATTCCAGGATTTCCACCCACTCAAAGGGATCAAGCAACACTAGAAATTCAAATGTTGCTAGAAAAAAAGAGTCATCCGTGAAGTCCCCGCAGGCCAACTAGGATCCAGAATTAACTCAAGGTTCTTTTTAGTTCCAGAAAAGACAGGGGACTGGAGACCCATACTGGATCTCAGCAGACTAAACAAGTCAGTGAAAAAGTCAAAGTTCCAGATGGTAACATTGCAGTCTATACTCCTGTTTCTGGGAAAAGACAATTGGATGTGCTCATTAGATCTTCAGAATGCGTACTACCACATAAAGATGGACAGGCGCGCAAGAAGATTTCTACACTTCTGGCTGGGAGCCAGTCATTGCCAGTTCAGAGCCCTGCCCTTTGGACTCACTACAGCCTCTAGGGTGTTTACCAAATGCATGGCAGTAGTCACGGCTCATCTGAGACATCAGGGATTCCAGGTGTTTCCATACTTAGATGACTGGCTCCTAACTGCCACCACCAAACAGCTACTAATCAAAGCAAGAGACTACACCATCCATCTCTTCTCAAAACTAGGCATTACTATAAATTCAGAAAAATCTGCCTTGTTGCCATCACATTATATATATATATATATATATATATATATATATATATATATATATTAGTTATATATGTATATTAACTTCATTGGTGCAGATTTAAATACAAATGAGAAGCACAGGCAAGATTTGCCCTCAAAGTCCTAGGCTCTATGGCAGCGACGATAACACTATGACTTCACATGCAAATATTGCAGTGGCTACTCTTCACTCAATGGTCCATACAGGAGTTGCCTATGTCTCACAAGATCCTCATAACACACTGCTGCAAGAAGGACCTACTTTGGTGGGTCCAGTCCACTCAAGTAACAATGGGCAGACCATTTGTATTTCGCCAACCTGTCGCTACAGTAAACACGGACACATCCCAGATGGGGGGGTGGGCATTATCTGGGATAGACTGTCCAAGGGGTTTGGAAAGATCACAAGTACCATTTGCACATCAGTGTCCTAGAGATGAGGGCGGTGCTTCTGGCATTGCAAGCATTTCAGAACTCTTCCCACAGGGACTATTGCAATTCAGACAGACAATATGTCAGCGGTATGGTACATCAACAAACAGAGGGGAACCAGATCCTATCACCTATGTCGAGAGGCCCAGAGAGTTTGGCAATGGGCGATATATTCTCAATGCTTTCTGATAGCAACGCACATCCCGGGGAAATCCAGTTATAGCAGACAGGCTAAGCAGAGCAATTCTCATGCCTCACTAGTGGTCCCTCAATCAGGAAGTTGCAAATCGAATTTTTCGCAAATGGGGCCAGCCTTGCTGCGACCTTTTTGCCACTCCCTTCAATACCAAATGCAGCAACTACTTTGCCCTACTTTCCCCTCTGGGAGAGTCACCGAGGGATGCACTTGTTCACAATTAGCCCCTGGGATTTCTTTATGCCTTTCCCCCTTTTCCCTTGATTCCAAAGGTTATCCAGAAAGCAAAGTCATTGAGTCGCAGGTTAATTCTTATTGCGCCATAAAGGCCTCATCAGATTTGGTTCTTCTTTCTTTGGCCCCACCTTCAGGAGGACCCATGGATCCTGGACCCATTGCTGGATCTTCTGACGCATCAGTCAGGAATGCTCCACCCTGCCCTCCACAGCCTCAAGCTGACAGCTTGGCTTCTCCACTTCCGATCATAGCCAGGCTTTCAGAATTATCTCCTGTAGCTCATCATATTCTAGTCTCGCACAAGCAGACGACTAGGAAACTTTATGCAAGCAAATGGAAGAGGTTCTCTTGTTGGGCAAACAAAAAACATATAGATCCCTTTACCGCAGCTATACCTGCAATTCTGGAGTTTCTGACAGAAATTTTTAATCAAGGAGCAGTGGCAGCCACTATTCGAGTTCAGTTAGCTGCTATTTCTGATTATCATCTGGGAGACTTTGGATCTAGTGTAATGTCCCATAGGCTATGCAAAGCTTTCCTCAAGGGTACTTTTCTGTTAAGACCACCCTTCAGAGAACCTCCTCCTCCTTGGGACCTCAGTCTAGTATTATCATCTTTGATCCTGCCTCCTTCCAACTAGCATCATCTTGTTCATTACAATTTTTATCTTGGAAAACACTCTTTCTGACAGCAATTCTTCAGCCAGGAGAGTTTCAGAGTTTGTAAGCCTTGTCTATCTGTCCACTCCATTTGATCTTCCACAAAGATAGAGTCTCCCTCAGAATAAATCCTTCCTTCTGATCAAAAGTTTGTTCTCAATCAAATTTAAACCAAAATATAGAATTATCAGTGTTTTTTTCCTAACTATGGCAACAAGGCAGAGTATAAACACCACCAACTGGATGTGCATAGACAGTTGCATTTTTACTTGCATAGGACCAAAGAATTCAGAAAGTCAGACCAATTGTTTGTCTCGTATTCAGAAAATAAAAAACGTTTGGCAATCTCAAAAGTTGCCTTGTCCAAATGGCTTACTGAGACCATCACCTATGTCTATGATTCCCACAGTAAATAACCGCCAGGAAAAGTTAAAGGGCATTCAACTAGAGCGGTATCTACCTCCATTGCCTTTCAGTCCAGACTTCCATTGGATTCAGTTTGTGCTGCCGCTACATGGGTTAACCCTCATACCTTTATTACTCATTACAAAGTAGATGTGGCCTCCCAGAACAGGGCATCCTTTGGTTCCACTGTCCTGAAGAGTTTATTCCCTTGAGCCAGCCAAGAAAAAGGTGCTGGGGACTCTGTCCCAACCAGCAAGAATGAAGGTGAGATGGGACAACATAACATAAAGAAGTTATGTACTCACCATAATGTTCCATGTTTGTTGTCCAGTATCTCGCCTTCAGTCTTGTGTCCCATCCAGCCATCCCCCTCCTGGAGGATCTAGAGGAAATTTCTCAAAATTGGCAGATAAGGTCTCATTCCCTTCTTGCTTTTTCTTGTTAACTTTATGACAATATGTTTCATATATTATCCTTTTGGATATTGAATGTATGATAGGAACTTTTCTTCCTCAAACGAGATCTGGGGAACAGCCGCTAAGCACCATGGGATAGGACTTAGCCTCGAGCCAGTAGAAGCTCTCAAGCTTTGGTACACTGCCAAGTCAGAGCCAAACACAACCTCCTTTGCTTCTTCATATGAATTCCTTTACCATCTTTCTACATTCTGTCTGTGTGTTAAAATGTGTTGCAGAATTACTTATTTATGTTCCCTCTCATCATAATCATACTTTTGCTTTCATCAAGGGTCTGTTCACTGTCCTCTCATATTTCATTCCATTTCTTAGAAAAAACAAAGACAAGGGTTCACTCCAAACCACTTTTCATTATAATAACTACAGCAGACAAAGGGGGTGGGGTAGTGGTACTCAATAGCGCAGACTACGTCAATACTGTTGAAACCATGCTGAAAGTCAACAGCACATATAAAGAAGTTAATATTGAAGTGATCAAGGTTATAATTAAAAATATACATGAAAATATTTATGACCTGCTTATGTGCCGACAGATTAGCAAAGAAATGTATGATTTTGTATACATCCAAGAACCACTTGTACCATCCTTTAAAGGATTGCCTAAAATACACAAAGAAATTGTACCCATACCTATGCGACCCATCGTGTCGGGTAGGAATTGGGCTACATATAATATTTCTGTATTTCTGGAGAAAATGCTTAGACCCTTAGTAAATAAGAGACAATTTTGAGAGACACTGTACATTTATTAGAAGACATAGAGAAAATCCAAAAGGACGTAGCCCATACTGACACTCCCATATTGGCAACATTAGATGTATGCAATTTATTCACCTGTATACCTAATGAATATGGACTACAGGCCATTAGAGAATTAATGGTGGGTATGAGTGGGTTCTCCTCAGACAGACAAATTCTGATTAACCAACTTATGGAAACTGTATTATCAAATAATGTTTTTACATTCAACAGTAAGTACTATTTGCAAACATGGGGAGTTGCCATGGGCACCCCATGTGCAAATACTTACGCGAATTTAGTCCTATATTACTGGGAACAAGAGTATTTATTTAATAGTATCTGGATGAACAAAATACAGTTATATAGGAGGTTTGTTGATGATTTGGTCCTGCTATGGGTGGGTACAAAAACTGAATTAGAAGAATTTGTAAAATATTTAGAATCGACCACTGAGTTTTTTAGATTCACTCTTGAATATTCACATACTAATATTAATTTTTTAGACATTAATCTTTATTTTGATGATGAGGGGCGTTTAACTTCTAAACTTTACAGAAAGAAATGTTGGAGGAATACAATGATAGAATATAGTAGCATGCATCCTAGGCATGTGTTTGCAGGTGTAGTAAAAGGACAATTCCCTAGATTGGTGAGAATATGTAAAGACCCAATAATATTAAGAGAAGAAGCATGCTTTATGGAAAAACTTTTTAAAAAAAGAGGCTATGCTTCTAAGTTAATAGAAGGAGTAAAGAATGATACCATTTATACTCCATCTAAAAAAGATAAAAAAGATAACAGAGATGTTGGTACACATGAGTTTGAAAATAGAGAATGTTTAACAATTGGTACATACCAGGACTGGTCTTATAATACTAATAGGATTAGATATGTAATGAAATATAGTAATGACACTGCAGGCATTAGGAATATTATCAATAAGAACTGGAATGTATTAACTATGGTGGAGGACATCCAAACAGTGGTCGGCAACAAACCCAGCTTTATATTTCGTACATGTGATAATCTAAAAACGATTTTTTCTAGAGATGTTAATAATATGAGTAAAAGAACTAATAACATTCTTGTGAAAAATGGAACGTTTCCATGCATGAAATGTAATATGTGTCCACATATCACATCCATACAGTACTTTAAACATCCAGATGGATTATCAGAATTTATACCTAAGGAACATACAGATTGTAATACTATGAATTTAATTTATATGGCCAATTGTACGATATGTGAAGCGTTTTATATTGGTCTTACGAAAAGAAGATTTAAGGAACGTATATATAACCATGTGTATGACATTCGTAAAAGGAATGAGCTGAATGCCCTGGCAAGGCATGTTATTCTACACCCAACACATGAGTTTAAATTTAGGGTTTTACAGACAGTTAAAAGTAATCTGAGAATGGGAGATAATGAGAATTACCTAGCCAAGCTAGAATTGGATTGGATTTTTAGATTCGGGGCGCACATGACACCTGGTATTAATAACTATATTTCATTAAAACCTATTTTAGAAAGAAGATGAGTCTGTTCTAATATTTATATAGGATTTTTCTTTGATAGTGCCACTTATAAAGAGAATTCAGAAATAATTTTATTTCTGTGTAATTAACATTTTAAGGATGGTTAACATGGAATTATAGACATAGTATAAATAATTCTATATAGATGTTAGTAATAATTTAATTTTAATATACTTCTTTTAGACTCAATATATTTGATAATTAGTTTTTAATAAAATATTTGTATTTTATAATATATATATTTTAAGATATTTTTTAGATAGAATGTAATATTAGATTTTAGATCAGTATTATAGAATAGAATTTATTTATGATATTTGCATTCATACTTAATATTCTATAATTTTATTCAATAATTTAGACATCAATTGATTCATATATTCAAGTAATATACTTAAATGTAAAGTACATCATTTGGCGAACAAGCTCTAGCAATGATTTCAAGAGATGAAAATCGATTATTGACAGCATTATGGATGGAGGTATAAATTGTACCTCGGGCATACTATAAATATGAATGTAAAGATTATAATTATTAAAATAATTATTAAAATTAATAAAATCATTAAAATATTTTAGCAAAGATATATAAGGACTAGGAATATTAATAGACATATACACATATGGTTAGTTAATGAATGGTTTCAGAACTTGCATGGTTGCAAAGTCTGCCTGCAAACATCGGCAACAAGAATGACTTGTTTATATAGAACGATCCGTTCGTTCCATTCAACTATTTGCATGGTTACAAAGTCTGCCTGCAAACATCTTGAGATTTATTTTGATATATATATATGTTGCAGAAGTGTAGAGAGGCAACAAGAATGACTTATTTATATAGAACGATCCGTTCGTTCCATTCATTTATTTACTTAACATTATGGGCTTGTTAGAGTGACTATGAATTTTGAAATGACTACGAAGTCAAACTAATGAAGACAGAAGCCTTAGTTTGCAGACATCATAAACACTCTCAATGATATATTTTAAAGTACAACAACACAGATCTGCTGTTATTATTATTTATTTATAATTATTTTTTATATGGTCTTGAGTTTGATGATTGAGCTGTAGGTTTGAAAATGTGAATGCTAATAATAGCAGAATTCAAGCTTAAAAGCACTGATGCACTTTATAATTATATAATTACTTAATTGGATAATTATTAATTGATGCAATTGAATGAGTTACAATATTTAAAGGGCATGCTTGAATGGTTTAGATAGATCTGAAGAAGCGTGCATAGTGCCTTGAAGTCATCTCTCTTTTCTTGTTTGTATATGTCTATGGAATAAAGTAAGTTTATTTTACTAAAGCTGAATTCGTGATTTAACTGCAATCAAGTTCTCGTGGTGTGTCCTACAGTTTCCCAGTTACTAAGTTTTTCTTTTTAGAATTCATGCTGAAGCAGCACCTTGTTATTTTTATGTACCTTTTAAATTGTTTCAAGTAGTGATTCCCATAATAATAAAACATTTTTCCCTTCATTAAATCCTGTTTTATGATGTCTTTGAATTACCAAGTTATGCTTGTTCTAAACAGTCTGATGAGCAACCTGCTGTTTAGATTCTCTACAGTGTTATGAACTGTTACCATTATTCTTATTATAACTGTAAATAGTTCCTATTTTAGTGCATTATTAACATAAATGTTCCATTGGTAGCATCTGTTAAGTGTTTAGCTAGTTTCTGATCTCGAAAGCAGTTCATGACAAATCTAGTACTGTGATTTATTATTCGTAGTAATGAATGGGCCACTTCCTTGCACCTTCTGCATTAGCTGAGTAAATCCCTGTTGGCATGGACTGCCCATTATTCTATTCTCTCTCCTTCTGTCTCTCATTTGACTATAGGAATTCACCAGTCTGCTTCTGGAAGACTGAAATCTGTCATCATAACTACTTTCTTTTTTTTTGTTTTTGCTGCTTCAAGTCTTTTCCATTCATTTTAACATTTTCATCATCATGCTTTATCTCCATCCAATATTTAATCACCAGCTGTCTCATCTTTTTCTAATCAGGCTGCTAACTTTTGATGATGTTTGAGATTTGTCTTTTCTGCTGTTCTAGTATTTCCTCTCATAATTCACAATTTATGTACTGCTTTAAGTAGGCTACTAGCCCCCCCCCCAACCTCTGTTCCTCCCTTTCTATCTTGCCAGAAGGAACTGATCCTAAGTTATTCAGATCTCTCTCACATTTGCTCAGGTTTCTTTCACATCTGTTATGTCTGTTGCCCCTTTTCTGTATCCCTGTCTAAAGCTCCCATTTTGTTGCCAAAACAAATGCTGTTACCCAATATGACCTCCATCCTTTCCTCGACAGTTTTAACTGACCTGTTTTTTCCCCTTTTTACTCATTCTGTCATTCTTAACTTCTGACTAGTACTTTCGGAGTATTTTCAACACTTGCTACACTTGTTATTACAAACTATATTTTCTGCTCTCCTTGGTTATTCCTTTGTGCCTCCTGTTGTCACGCACGTTTTTAAAATCTCTTTACACAAACATTGGTCATCTCAAGACCCTGGAAACTACAAACCCATAAGTCTCACTAGTCTCTTGTACAAAGCTATGGAAATGATCAATAATGATATAGGAAACTTCCAGCCAGTGGACCCATCCCAGTTAAGTTTTATTGAGGGCAGGCCATGCCTACTCAACCTGGTAGACCTTTTGAGGTCACCAAAGCAATGGACAAAGGCAAAATGGTCTACACACTGCCTACCTTGACCTGGCCAAGGCATTTGATACAATACCCACTCGTGCATTTTTGACAAACTCATGAGGTGAGTTATAACCCCTTATGTTAGCTGGTGTATAGCCAGCTGTCTCACAGACAAGACCCTGGATGTTAGAATTGGAGAGTTCGCCTCTTCAGAGAGGCCATTTATCATCAGAGTTCCTCAGGGATTGTTCCTGGGACTGCTTCCTTTTGGCGCCTACTTCTCTGAAGTCAAGGCCAATATCAAGGGCCTCTGGCTGAACAAATTTGCAGCAGATGAAATTAGGAGTAGTCATAGTATCCTCCACTGACACTGATGTTCTCTAAGAAGGACTGACACAGACAAATAACTGATGAAAGAGCCTTGGACTAAAACTAAATGCAAAGGAGTGCATAAAAGCATCCTTCGCGAAGTTGGCCACCCCTAGTAACTATCGTATTGACGTCACACCCCTAAGAGTCAGTCTAGTAGTGAAGGACTTGTGGACACAGGTAGACAGTAATCTAGCCTTTGATAATTATGTACAGTTAGGAAATGATTCAATGTTGCACAACTTCTAGGTCCAAGGATATCATTGTTCCACTGTTTTCATTATTCCTCAGACTAATCATGGAGTACACTTCCCCCTTTGGTTTGTGCCTAACTAGGCACATCCAACAAATGGAACATCCACAGAGGTTTCACACTAAAAGAATACATGGTATAAATAACACATCCTATGGAGACCATCTCAGAGCATTCTCCCTGTGTTCTGTTTCCTACAAGCTGTTGAAGGGGGATTTATACTTGTATACAAGGCATAGTCATACCCCAATCTGGTGGACATCCTGCATATCTACAAAACAAACAGCACCAGAATTACTCATTCTAAAAACATAAATCTTGCCTGTGACATAAATAGGACCTGCTGGAGAGACAGGTGTGTATCCCAGAGACTACCCCCTACTCTGTAACATTCCCTAACCAAATTCAAGTTCAACTTGTAGAACTGTATGGGGAATAGGAAATTCATCCCTGGTTTGGCATATATGTCTGTAATGGTTAAAGGCAGACTGTAAATAGTTAATTTCCTAGGCTTCTGCTTTAAAATATTTCATTCCCCAAGCCCCTGCTTGCTCTTGCCAAGGGTACCAGAACTCGTCAGAGATTTGGGATGCAAGTCTATGCTTAAAAAGGCCCCAGTGGTAGTTAGTCTAGTACACACCTATGAACTGAAGAATTTTACGTCCCCCATGTGCATCCAGTCTAGAAACGCAGCTTTTTTATATCTGCAACAGTCTTGGGGGGACAGCACAGAGCATTCTTAGTAGTTTAGGGTGTATGTACAATGTTTAAATAAACATTCCCAGCCAACAGATCTAAATTTGCATGACATTGTGTCTTACCTGGAAATAGAAACTAACTCTGCCCATTTGTTTTCTGTAATCTGTATACCCAGACTTCTTTTCCAGTCCTCTGTGAATCTAAATGTATCTTTAGACCTGCTCACAAGGATTTTATGTGCCAGACTAGTTCATCAGAGCAGACAGTCCTCGTTTCACATGCTCAATTTAAGCTGTTTGAAAACTATAGTTAACTCATTAGTCAAATCTTTAGTAGTGCACCTCTGCCCCTGCAATCTAGCTTCGAACTGTTACCAGCTTACCATCAGCTGCTCCCAGTAACTTAAATCTTGACAGTATTTTATTTCCTATTGCCTTTCATCCTGAGTACCCCCCCCCCCCCCCAATCATTCACTTGTATCTGTTGTTATTTCCTCCATCCATCCTTCTTTCTTGGTCTCCTTTATCATCTGCTTGATCTTCTTTATCATTTCGGAAATCAACTCTAAGCCCAGTCCTACCCATCTCTTTCCTACTGTTCATCTTCATATGCATTTCCTGCAGACTCCTAACCTTCTTTAATATAATATCACTCAAAGAGGCTCTAAAATCGTGTTATGAGAGACTAAGAAGTATCTCTTATTTTGCTGTCATTGTATGCAGTTCAAAATCTGGAGCTACCCACCCACCTTGCACCAAAGGTAATATTAAAGTATTACAACTGGCTTTTGGCATCTCTCCTTCTGAAAGAAAATATGTAGCTTGTTTATTAAATCTTAAATTAAATTTTAAGGGGGGAGGCCAGGTAACCTTTGTGCAGTATATTAGAACAAAGGAAAATTACTGGAGAGCTTGTATGCTTTGCATCATATCAGTGAATATCCCCTTGCATCTCCTCATCTATCATTTTATTCAAAATGTCCCCATATACCAGTTCTATCGATGCTGACAATGAACAAGTTTATTTATTTTAATTTGTTGACTGAGGTAGAGCAATGATTAATTCTAACCACAATGGTAGAGTAAACTTTGAACACGTGATAAATCCAATACATTAGTTTACAAGATATATATAAAAGTTTCAAAATATTTGAGAAACTAAAGTAGAATAAACTGAGTGGTGAAAAGGAGCAAAGAATCTTAGTGACTGATTTAGTGGAGAAGAGTTTTAATATTGCTGTGACATGAGGGGTGGCAGGTACATTCTCCTTGATTAACTAAGTACGATTTTAGTAGAGACTGGAACTTGGATTAAGAAGATGAGTCTTTGATTTCAGGTGGGAGGGACTCTAATAGTTTGGAGAGCTTGTATGCTTTGCATCATATCAATGCATATTCCCTTCCATGTTCAAAGCTTTACCATTGTATTGAAAAATGTGTAGATTATGTATGTATGTATGTATGATCATATATATATGTATGTGAAGCTTATTTTAACCAGTCTGATATACCAAATACCTTGCTATGCATCCATGTCTTTCTGAACAGAGCCGTATATTGTCAGTGTTACTTCTGAATCTTTGACATTACTCTTGTATTTTGCTATATGATATAATTAACTTTCTAAACAAATTCGTTACTATGTACATTGTTCTGGAGCTTTTCTCCCCAGGCCTCCACTGAAAATGGGCTCACTCCAGCCCAGTGGACTTAATAAATAAATAACTGAGAATGCATGGTCTGATTAATGTAACTTTTAATGTGGGATTTGTGTTTTAGGGCCTGAGTGGTTCAAGTCTTTTGGGTTGTATGTGGGGTTATGTATTATTAGTTTTGAGGTTAAGTTCTTGGGGACCGTGTAGTAATCTACATATTTTGCTTTCTAGCATTTGAATATTGGTGGAGTTTTTAGTAGACGCTGCTGATATAAGAGGGAGACAGAATTCAAGTGGAGGGAGTTGGATTCTTTTCCCTTTTACAGATTTGGTGGAATGTGAGAGAAAATGGGATATTTTTATGCCCAGAAAAGTAGGGGTTTATTATTTTACTTGTAATATCAAGATACAGGTGGAAGTTAAGTTAGAAGTCTAACTACAGACCAAGATACTTGAAAGAAGAGACTTGCTCTGATAGCTAGGTTGAATATAATAATGAAATGCCAAAACTGTAAGTGTCAGAATGGGATTTTCTCTAGTAGAATTGTTTCAAACATTACAACTGTCAAAATGGATTTCCGTATTTCCGACCAGAAACTTGTTTGTATTTTGAATGCCAAATGTTCAGTAATTGTATGATGCAAGCTAGATACAGCTCGTAGTATTGCTTTGTTAGGAAAAGACAGGAATGTTTAGTTTTGACCTACTTTATTACATTTTGCCATAACTAATACAGTCTTGTTTATGTACTACATGGATGAAGTCATGAGAAAATGCAGAGTATGAGAATGTGTTGAAATGAATATTGAATTGGAAGAAATTTTCCAAACTACTGTTTCACATACAAAAAGGCTGTAGCTCTCTGCTATGCTAGTCTAGTCTTGTTTAGATGTGCTGCTAATCTATTCTGGCCAATACATGTTTTGTCTTAAACTGTTTTCATGTCTTAGTGGATTTACTAATGACGGAAGGTAGTAAGGAACCTCTTAAAAGGTTGTGATCATAGATTGTTAAAGTTTTCTTGAATCTGCTGAGTTTTGTTTAGTACCAAAACTTAGATTTATTTTTGAATGTATTTAGTATGAGTTTTTTTTTTAATAGTAATCCACTCACTGAGTAGACTGAAGTCAGGTTGTGGATCTTGTTGTAAGGTAGTTAGGGAGTGGTTGGAGAAAGGGAGGATTATGTTATCTCTTTATAGGAAGAGATAAATATAAGGAAGATCAAATGGAAGTTTATTGATGTATATAGAGCACAGAAGTGGGACAATAATAAATCCTTGAGGTACACCTTTGAGTAGGAGAGAGGGGAGAGAAGTACAGAAGTTATAGTTTGCTGAGAAATGCCAGTTAGTCTGATAACTTGGGAACTAAGGGATGGCATTATAGCTAATGCCTAGCTCTTGAAGAAGGATTATCAGCGAGGAGTGATTGGCTAAGTCAAAGGCTGTGGTGAGGTCTATAAAAATTCCTCCATATAACATGCCTGTATCCATTGACACGAGACTTTTATCAATAAGAGGGTGGGTAGCTGTGGCCATGCTCCTCCCTGACCAGCAGCCATGTTGTTTTTGTGAGAGATGTGGTGTTTAGTACTGTATTCTGAGTGTTGAAGGTAGACAGTTTTCTCCAAGATTTTGCATGGGGTTAGGAGGATGTGAATGGGTCAATACTGTGATAGGAGTATAGGGTATTTTTGTTTGGGCAGTGGTTTTACTATGGCAGATTTCCATATATTTAGGTATGTTGTATTTATTTATTTATTTCCAGTTTGATGACTGGGGAGGTCCACTGGGCTCAGAGAGCCCATTTTCAGTGGATGCCCAGGGAGAAAAGCTCCAATAATACATAGTGCCAGCTGCATACTATGAAGTACAATACATAGTGGAAACAGAAACAAACTAAGCAAATTTTACATACAAAATAGCAAAAACTAAACAAAAGTTAAACAGCAGCTTGGAGAAGGATATAAAGCATATTTGCATGTTTAGTAGTTGAGGACAGTAGTACAAGGTTAAATTAGTACAGAGGTTTAAATAATCTGAGAATGATATAGAAGTAACATTAGCATGGATGAGTTATTTATGCATTATTATTAGCATGAGTTAAATTAATACAGAGGTTTAAATCCTCTGAGAGTGGTATAGAGGTAGCATTAGAATGAAGGCAGTACATAGGGTTAATCAATAGTATGTAAGGAAGAACAAACTTTGTGTGTTATAAAGTATTTATGTATTAAGCAGGTAAGGTAGGTGGAGTGCAATTGCATTCCCATTTTTGGGAGAGCTAAGAATGCAGCTGGGTTTTGAAGTGTTCAGAGTTCTCAGAAATTCTTAGAGATGGAGGGAGAGAAAATGAAGCCATAACAGTGGTATATGACCTGTGATTATAGGTAACTATACCTGATATATGAACTGTGATTATAGGTAACTATACCTGGTATATGAACTGTGATTATAGGTAACTATACCTGGAGGGACCTTCCAGCTGTACTTGCTATCTTTAGATGAGATCTGCTGCAAATAAAAGTGAGGAAGCTATTGCAGATGGGATGAGGGAGCATTTATGGGGCTGTTTGCAATATGTATTTGGAAATCAGGAAGTGACAACAATAACATTATGGAAGGAGAAGGTAGTGTTGTACTGAGATCAGAGCGTTTAGCTAAAAAAAATGTTAAAAGTAATAATAATGTTTCCAATAACAAGCTGAGCAATTCTGGAAATAGAGTGAAGGTAGAGTATCACCCAAATTATCAAAATAATTCAGATTTTCAGAATGCTCTGGTATCTCAGCCGATTTGTGTGTATCAGCAAGGATGCAGAACAAATAGGACTTGGGCAGGGGTGGCAGCAACCACGAGTATTCCAAGAAACAAGGGGCAACAAAAGAGAAACTGGAAAAGAAGAGGAAATTATTGAAGGAATTAGATACTGTTGATTTTAAAGTTGTTAATCTCACAACAAATATATTAACAAATGAAGTTTGGCAAGTATTAAGTAAAGGGTGGAGCTTCATTCCAGCCACGAGGGCTAATAAATGTGAAGTCATTCATGGTTTGAGAGACTGTCTGTGACAACTGAATTTTAATTTTTTATTTAATACTAATACTGCCAGGCAAGATGTGTTTTTTCGACCGACTGTTTTTAGCCTTCCCCTCAAAAAAGAACTTGAAATGTTTTTAACTATGTCTGACTTACAAATTATAGAATTATTGAAAAACAGACCTTGCTATAAGTAATATAATTTGTCTAAAAAAGCAAGTGAGATATTTTATAGTCTTATTAATAATGATATTTTAATTTTAAAGGCTGACAAAGGCAATGCCCAGTATTATTAGATAGGATTGATTACGATCCAAAAATATCAGAAATGCTAGCTGACATTATGTAAGGCAGTGATTTACTTAGAAGTCAAAAAAAAAAAAAAGATTATTCTTTTGTAGATTCTGTGATAGAAGAATGGTTTTTATGGTGGAATAATTGAATCCGCTAGAAAGTATTTAAGAGTTGATAATCCTAGGTTAAGCTGTATTTTTGGCTTACCAAAAATTCATAAGGATTTAGACAGTCCCCC